>NC_066555.1:7145529-7148029 GCF_024679095.1 Eriocheir sinensis | reverse complement strand
AGGAGGAAGAAAGGTCGAGAGGAGGAGGAGGAGGAGGAGGAAGAGGAGGAGGAGGAAGAAAGGTCGAGAGGAGGAGGAGGAGGAGGAGGAGGAGGAGGCGCTGTACTTTTTTTATTTATTATTTATTGTTCATATTTTTCACACCATCATCATCATCATCATCATCATCATCATTATTATCATCATCATTAGCTCGTCTTCTTGTCTTCTTCATCTTCCTTTTGTTTTTGTTCTTGTTTTTCATCTCGTTCTTGTTTTTCTCGTTCTTGTTCTTGGTCTTTTTTCTCCTTTTCTTTTTATTTCTTCTTCTTTTTCTTCTTCTTCTTCGTCTTTTTCTACTCCTTCCATTTCTTCTTCTTCTTCTTCTTCTCCTGCTTTTTCTTCTTCTTCTTCCTTTTCTTTTTCTTCTTCGTCTTTTTTTATTCCTTCCATTTCCTTTTCTTCTTCTTCTTCTTCTTCTTCTTCTTCTTCTTCTTCTTTTTCTTCTTCTTTCATTTCCTTTTCTTCTTTTTCTTCGTCTTTTTCTACTCCTTCCATTTCCTGTTCTTCTTCTTCTTCTGCTTATTTTTCTTATTTTTCTTCTTTTTTCTGCTTTTTCTCTTCTTTCATTTCCTTTTATTCTTTTTCTTCTTCGTCTTTTTCTACTCCTTCCATTTCCTTTTCTTCTTCTTCTTCTTCTTCTTCTTCTTCTTCTTTTTCCTTCTTTTTCCTTTTCCCCTTCTTCATTTTCTCCTTTTCCCTTCTTCTTTTCCCTTGGTGTTCACATTCATTACTATTACTATCATCACCATCATCACCATCATCACCATCATCTTCACCATCACCATCATCACCATCATCACCATCATCTTCACCATCATCACCATCATCATCATCATCATCATCACCATCATCATCACCATCATCACCATCATCATCATCATCATCATCACCATCATCATCATCATCATCATCACCATCAGTCCTCCACAATGCATGACAGTCTTTCAAAACTTTATTCCAAGGACAGTGAATTAACTTGTTTTTGGGGACATAATTACCTCTCTCTCTCTCTCTCTCTCTCTCTCTCTCTCTCTCTCTCTCTCTCTCTCTCTCTCTCTCTCTCTCTCTCCTTCCTCTTTCTTTCCTTAAAGAGGAAGAAGGAAGGATGATGTTGATGATTTTGAAGTAATAATAATAATAATAATGATAATATGACGTACTACTACTAGTACTACCACCACCACCACCACTACTACTACTACTACTACTACTACTACAACATAAATTATACCTCCACCCATGTTTATTTTCCCGACACATAATCATGGAGGGCTCCATAGCTTGGAGGTCATTCAACTCTGTTCATAATGACTGTGGCATCCAACCATACGCTAATACTACCTGACACTTAATCACCCATCATCTATTACGTCTAGATCCCTTCCTTCCCTCTCAGTCACTCCTGACCCACCCTAATGTCACTCTCCACCACTGTGGCTTCATAGTCCATATTGAGATGTTGGTGGCTTCCCCAGGCCAGAGTGTCTGGTGCCCCTGATGCTGACCTGAGCAGGGAGAACGAGAGGCGACACCTCATCCAGGCGATAACGTGACTCCTTGGCTGATGCTTCTTTTCTGAGATCAGTTCCGCGAGGCGTGCGTAGAAGCATTGGGCCCTGGGACCCATCCCGCTGGATGTGGTGAAGACGAGGGGGGTGAAGCTGCCCTGATCCACATGTTGGATTCTCTCCTGCTCGTTCCTGTGGTGGGCGGCTTGCAGGGGCAACTCACGGTGACAGGCAGCCATCGGGTCGAATATGCGGATGTCCATGAACGCCCGCTGTCCGCGCACCCAGAATCTTCCCGTGCCTCTCCCAGAGGTATTGGCTGTCCTGTACCGAAGGTGTTCGTCCAGGGAAAGCAGTGCCGGCTCGGTAGTGACGTCTTGGCATTCCCTGAGCATGCTGGCTGTCAGATCCTCACTTCATCGTGTCGAATACAGACGAAGCCTTTTTACATGTCATGGTGTGGGTGACATCATTTGGTGATCCACATGCACAGAGATCAGGCAGTCCTCAATCGGCCAGCCATATCTCATAATAATAATAATAATAATAATGATCCTCCTCCACCACCACCTCCACTCCTCCTCCTCCTACTACTACTACTACTACTACTACTACTACTACTACTACTACTACTACTACTACTACCACCCAAATCACCATCACCACTATCACCCCCATCACACCCACCACCCACACCACCACCACCACCACCATCACCACTATCACCCCCATCTCACCACCACCACCACCACCACCCACAACACCACCACCACTACCTCCACCACGACTAATGGAGGTGTGTAACCCTTAATAAATCGACCAGACACCTGTGCCCATTATCTGCCTGACCCTTCCCCTTAACACCTGTGGGAAAATGGGGGGAGAGAGGGAGGGGAGAAGAGGGGAAAGGGAGGGGGAAGTAGGTGGACAGGGAACGGTGATTGGAAGGG
>NC_066555.1:7133029-7140529 GCF_024679095.1 Eriocheir sinensis | reverse complement strand
GAAGAAGAAGAAGAAGAGAAAATTGTGGAGTTGACCAGGAAAAGAAAAGAAAGGAAAACTCGTGCGTAGAGGAAAGAAGACAGAGGTAAAAAAAAGAAGAAAAGAAGAAAATAAGGAAAAACAAATGAAGTGACTTGGAAAAAAATTGAAAAGAGAAGAGAAAAAGATAGAAAAAAATTTAAGGTGACCAGGAAAATAAAATAAAGGAAAACTCGTGCGTAGAGGAAAGAAGACAGGCGTAAAAAAGAAGAAAAGGAAAATAGAAAAAGAAAAATTAATGTTGAAGTGACCTTGAAAAATTTGAGAAGAGAAAGATAGGAAAGATGTACAGGTGACCGGGAAAGAAGAAAAGAACACTTGTGGGGAAGAAAAGAAGAAGAGAAAACAAGACAAATGTGTTGACAAGAAAAAAAAAAAAACGCCTGAAAACAATAAGAAAAAAAAAATCAAGTAAGGATAAAGCTGGAATAATTAAGCATCAGGCGAGGTTAAAGTGGAAGGGGAGGAACAGTGCAGTGGACAGGTGTGCATGGTGGAGACAGGTGTGTAGGGGTGGGAACCGATGTGTACGATGCGGCAGCGGATGTCCAACGGGGTGGCTCTTGTGCCTCTTCACGAGCACGAAGAGTTCCAGAAGTGGTGCCTCTCAGGTGAGTGTCTCTTGTTGTCGTGTAACAGTACAGGCGGCTTTACACGGCAATGTCTTCATCCCAGGTGCCGGTAAGCGCTGGCTCGTGTAACAGTGAAGGTTTTTTTTCACAGGGCAATGTCTCCATCCCAGGTTCCGGTAACCGCTGGCCGGTGGAGTTTCCGGCCAAAGGTTACAGCTTCGCGCTTCGAAAACGACATCATCAATGAGGACTCAACGTTATGAAGAACGACTCCAGCGACTCAGGGCCGCTTTCACAGACGTTTTGCTTGTTTTGATCGTTACCAATGGCTGTTATCGCCGCTATAGTATTTCCACGTAAAACTGGCCGATGGGGTAGTGGCGGCTGCGGGGTTAGCCTAGCCCCGCACCTTGCCACACACTCTCAGCACCTCTCGCTTCCTCTGCAGCCGCCACTACCCCATAGGCCAGTTTCACGTGGAAAACTATAGCGTTGATTCATTGTTAACGATCAAAACAAACAAAATGACTGTGAAAGCGGCCCTCAACCTCTTTACGTTGGAAAAGAGACGACTGCAGGGTGATTTGATCCAGGTCTTCAAATACTGGAACACGTTCAGTAATGTCTATCACCCCAAACATTTTGCGCGGTAATCCAACCCGAGATCAAGAAACAATGGTCAGCCAATTTAAGCGGACCTGTGGGGTACAGACATCGGCATGAGTTATTTCTTGAACGAGTCATCCGCCACTGGAACAGCCTTCCTGCAAAAGTAGTTAGTGCGAAAATGATCAACTCCTTCAAGAATCGCATTGATCGTCCCTTTGCTGCATCAGGAGTGTGTGTGTGTGTGTGTGTGTGTGTGTGTGTGTGTGTGTGTGTGTGTGTGTGTGTGTGTGTGTGTGTGTGACAAACAGGTGTGGTAATGGGGCTCAGGAGGAGGAGGAGGAGAAGAAGAAGAAGAAGAAGAAGAAGAAGAAGAAGAAGAAGAAGAAGAAGAAAAAGGAGAAGAAGAAAAAGAAGAACAAGAACAACAACAACAACAACAACAACAACAACATGATGAACAACAACAACAACAAAAAGAAAAGGCGCAGGAGTTTGAGTTTAGTGGAGACGAACGAAGAGAGAGAGAGAGAGAGAGAGAGAGAGAGAGAGGGCACAGTGCCAGCCGAGGGTTATACTTACTCGGCTTTTGTATGGCGGGACTTGGCTCAGGCCGCGCCGTCTGCAGCCCGTGCCAGGAGGAGGAGGAGGAGGAGGAAGAAGAGGAGGAGGAAGACTGGCTGACCTTACTGTCTGTCTGCCCTCTCTCTCATCATCATCATCAGTTTGTTCAGCATCTTCTTCTTCTTCTTCTTCTTCTTCTTCTTCCAGTTTCCTCGTCTCAGTTTCCTTTTTTCTTCCTCCTCCTCCTCCTCCTCCTCCTCCAGTCTCTCCTTTTCTTTTTCCCTTCCACATTTCTTCCTCTTGCACTACTTATACCCCTCCTCCTCCTCCTCCTTCTCCTCCTTCTCCTCCTCCTCCTCCTCCTCCTTGTTCTAATTTCTATCTTTTCTTCATCATTTAATCTTCTTTCCTCATTTCCTCTCTCTCTCTCTCTCTCTCTCTCTCTCTCTCTCTCTCTCTCTCTCTCTCTCTCTCTCTCTCTCTCTCTCTCTCTCTCTCTCTCTCTCTCTCTCTCTCTCTCTCTCTCTCGTGTGTGTGTGTGTGTGTGTGTGTGTGTGTGTGTGTGTGTGTGTGTGTGTGTGTGTGTGTGTGTGTACGCGAACCTCGTAGGCCTAGCGACAGTATCCAGACTGCGACAGTGACCCTTCCCCTCCCCTCCCCTCCCCTCCCCTCCCCTTTCTCTTGCATAAGATCTCTGTTTTGCTGGTGTCTTGTGGCCTTTGTCCAATAGAAGGGGAGGGAAGGGGAGGAGAGGGAAGGGGGAGGGGAGAGAAAGAGGGGGTGAGAAAGCTGTGGGGGAGAGGAGGGAAGGGAGATGAGTTGAGGAGGGAAGGGCAGGAGTAGAGAGAGAGGGGGAGAAGGGAGAAGAGGGGAAGAGAAGGAGGAGGAGGGAAGGGTAGGGGAGAGAGAGGGGGAGAAGGGAGAGGAGGGGAAGAGAAGGAGGAGGAGGGAAGGGTAGAAGAAGGGAGAAGAGGGGAAGAGAAGGAGGAGGAGGGAAGGGTAGGGGAGAGAGAGGGGGAGAAGGGAGAAGAGGGGAAGAGAAGGAGGAGGAGGGAAGGGTAGGAGAAGAGAGAGGGGGAGAAAGTGTAGGGGTAGAAGAGAGAGAAGGGGAAGAAAGGGAGGAGGAGGGAAGGGTTGGGGAGAGATAGGGGGAGAAGGGAGTGGAGGGGAAGAGAAGGAGGAGGAGGGAAGGGTAGGAGAAGAGATAGGGGGAGAAGGGAGAGAAGGGGAAGAAAGGGAGGAGGAGGGAAGGGTAGGGGAGAGAGAGGGGAGGAGGAAAAAGAAGGGAAGAGAAAGGGAAGGAAAAGAGGAGGAGAAAAAGATAGAGAAAATGTGAAGAGGGAAAGAGAAGGGAAGAGAAAGGGAAGAGAGAGAGAGAGAGAGAGAGAGAGAGAGAGAGAGAGTGTAGAAGGGAAGGGAAGGGATGTTTTGAGAGACAAGGAGGAGTCACGTGATGGGAAGAAGGGGAGATGGAAGGAAGGGAGGAGGAGATAGTGTGACAGGGTACGAGGAGGAGGAGGAGGAGGAAGAGGAGGAGGAGATGGGTGTGCGGTAAGGTACTGCATAAGAGGAGGAGGAGGAGGAGGAGAAGGAAGTATGGGAGAATGAAGAAGATATAGAGGGGGAGATAGGAAGGAAAAGTAGAGGAAAGGAAAGGAAATGAGGAGGAGGAGGAGGAGAAAGAATGGAGGAGGAGAAGGAGGAGGAGGAGGAGGAGGAAGAAGAGGAATGGAAGAGAAGGAAGAGGAAGAGGAGGAGGAAGAAAAGGATGGAAGAGAAGGAGGAAGAAAAGGATGGAAGAGAAGAAAGAGGAAGAGGAGGAGGAAGAAGAGGAATGGAAGAGAAGAAAGAGGAAGAGGAGGAGGAAGAAAAGGAATGGAAGAGAAGAAAGAGGAAGAGGAGGAGGAAGAAGAGGAATGGAAGAGAAGGAAGAGGAAGAGGAGGAGGAAGAAGAGGAATGGAAGAGAAGGAAGAGGAAGAGGAGGAATGGAAGAGAAGAAAGAGGAAGAGGAGGAGGAAGAAAAGGAATGGAAGAGAAGGAAGAGGAAGAGGAGGAGGAAGAAAAGGAATGGAAGAGAAGGAAGAGGAAGAGGAGGAGGAAGAAGAGGAATGGAAGAGAAGAAAGAGGAAGAAGAGGAATAGAAGAGAGGGAAGACGGCGCCATCCCCTTTCCATTCCCCTTCTTTATTTTCTTCCTCTCTTCCTCCCTTTTTCATTTCTTCTTCCTAGTTTTCCATTTCATCCTTTCATCTTTTTTCTCTCAACTCTTTCTCTCTCTCTCTCTCATTTCTCTCTCTTTATTCTTTCTTTCTCTTTCTTCATTCTCTTTCTTCTCTACTTCCTTTCTTCTTCTTCTTCTTCTTCTTCTTCTTCTTCTTCTTCTTCTTCTTCTTCCTCATCCTCCTTCATATCGAGGAACTTCGAATACAAGACGCCGGGAGTTATGTTATCCTTGTATAATTCGCTGGTAAGGCCCCACCTGGAATACGCCGTGCAATTCTGGTCTCCTAATTACAGGAAAGACATTGAATTACTTGAGAGAGTACAGCGCCGCGCCACGAAGATGATACCATCACTGAGGACGAAACCCTATGAAGAACGACTCGAGCGACTCAACCTCTTCACGTTGGAAAAGAGACGACTGCGGGGAGACATGATACAAGTCTTTAAGTACCTGAACAAGCTCAGCAACGTTGATCACTCCAAACTCTTCACGCTACAAACTAACCTGAGAACAAGAAACAACGGAAAAACAATTCAAGCAAAGCAATGCAATACCGACATCGGCAGGAGTTATTTCTCGAATAGAGTTGTTCGCCACTGGAACAGCCTTCCTGCAGAAGTGGTTAGCGCAGAGACCATCAACTCCTTCAAGAAACGCATTGATCGCCACTTTGCTGCAACAGGAGTGAACTGAACGTTCCCAAGAGTAGGTACACAAGTGCTTTAATCCTTCCCTGCAAGCCACTCCTGTGGCAAACGGATTGATTAAATCACTGAACGCAGGCAGCCTAGTAATGAGCCAACAGGCTTTCTGCTGCCTGCTAGTCCATGTTTCCATGTTTCCATGTTTCTTACTCAAGAACAGTAGTAAAAGAACTATGATGGGAAGAATCTCTCTCTCTCTCTCTCTCTCCTATTACTGCAAAAGAAAAGTGACGTCAAGTGGGCACACAGAGAGAGAGAGAGAGAGAGAGAGAGAGAGAGAAACTATGCCACTACCGATGCTTTTGTTGCTATCCGTCTGAACAAGTGCTCTCTCTCTCTCTCTCTCTCTCTCTCTCTCTGACTGATGAGGTGTGGATGGATGTGAAAAAAATGAGAAAATGAGGACAAGGACAGTTTTTTTTAGATAGAGAGAGAGAGACTGGCGTAAATACATGTAGTTCTAAACCACGTGTGTCTCGAAGGAAAAAGAAGAAGAAGAAGAAGAGGAAAAAGAAGAAGAAGAAGGAGAAGAAGAAGAAGAAGAAAAAAGAATAGGAGTTAAAAGAGGAGATGGTCATGATGGTAGAGGAGGAGGAAGAGGAAGAAGAAGAAGAGGAAGAAGAAAAAGAAGAAGAAGAAAAAGAAGAGGAGTAAGAGGAGATGGTCATGACTGGTGGAGGAGGAGGAGGAGGAGGAGGAGGAGGAGATGGTCATGGCAGTGGAAGAGGAGGAGGAGGAGGAGGAGATGGTCATGGCAGTGGAAGAGGAGGAGGAGGAGGAGGAGGAGGAGGAGTAGTGTAACAATGATACTGTTTAATACTGAAGTTCGTATTGCTGCTGCCTCCTCCTCCTCCTCCTCCTCCTCCTCCTCTTCCTTTGGCCTGGGAGGTGCCGACAGACGTGAAGCAAACTGGGGTCTTCTTCGATGGCGGAGGAAGAAGAAGAAGAAGAAGAAGAAGAAGAAGAAGAAGGAAGAAGAGGAAAAGGAGGAGGAGGAGGAGGAAGAACAAGAACTAGAAGAAAGAGGAGGGTAAGAAAAAAAAGTAGGAAGAAGAGGAGGAGGAGGAGGAGGAGGAGGAAGAACAAAGAAGAAGAACAAGAACTACAAGAAAGAGGAGGATGAGAAAAAAAAGTAGGAGTTGAAGAAGAGGAAGAAGAAGAGGAGGAGGAGGAGGAGGAGGAGGAGGAGGAGGAGGAGGGAGCTTAAATTCACTCTTTTTCCCTTTCATTTTCCCTTGGCCGGAGGGAGAGGTGGGTGGGGAGGAGCCTTCATCTATTCTACCCTGTCCTCCCACATGTAGATTACTAGTAGTATCGGTAGTTAACAGACTCCCTCGCCATAGTCCGACTGGTCTTCTGGTGTCTGTTCTTCCTATGTATTCCTATGTATGTATCCTGTTCCCTTTCCGTTCCCCTCCCTTCCCATCCCATCCATTCCCAGCCCTTCCATTCCCTTCCCATTCCTTTCGTTTCCTTCCATTTCCTGCCCATTCCTTCTCTTCCCTTTCCTTCCGTTCCCTTTTTGTTCCCCTCCCTTCCCATTCCATCCATTCCCAACCCTTCCCTTCCTATTTCTCTCCTTCCTATTCCTTTCCTGCCCATCCCTTCCCGTGCCTTCCCATCCTTCCCCTTTCCTTCCGTTCCCTTTTCGATCCCTTCCCTTCCCATCCCATCCATTCCCAGCCCTTCCCTTTCCTGCCCATCCCTTTCCTTCCAACGGTGGCGACTATGATATAACAGCCAAATTAAGACAGTGACCCCTTTCTGGCAACACTTCCTCGGTCCCTTTACCCTTTAGTGGGATATCGTGACATATTTATTTGGAAACGTTTTGGACTCACTCACGTATTTGGTAAGGCTTTCGTAGAGGTGGTTGAGGGTATTTCCATTGGTACTAGTGTTATGAGATTTGTGGTAGTTTGACAAGGCTTTCGTAGAGGTTGTTGTGGGTATTGCCAAGGGTAGTTTTATGAGCCTAATGATAGTTTGATAAGGCTTTCGTAGAAGTTGGTGTTAGTATTGCCATTGGTAGTTTTATGAGCCTAGTGTTAGTTTCAGGCTTTCGTAGAGGTTGTTGTGGGTATTTCCATGGGTAGTGTTATGAGCCTATTGATAGTTTGATAAGGCTTTCGTAGAGGTTGTTGTATTAGTATTTCCATGGGTAGTTTCATGAGCCTAGTGATAGGTTGACAAGGCTTTCGTAGAGCTGGTTGTGGGTATTTCCATGGGTAGTTTTATAAGCCCCGTGATAGTTTCGTAGAGGTTGTTGTGTTAGTATTTCCATGGGTAGTGTTATGAGCCTAGTGGTAGTTTGACAATGCTTCTGTGCCCTGAACGTAAAAAAACAGCCCCATGGGACGCTGACTCATATCCCCTGTGGCTTTGGGTTATATAAATTTTGTCGTGAAAGAGCCGAGAGCTTCCCAGAATATGGCCTTACACATTTATTTATAGTGGGTGATCTTGTTCTTGTTATTTCCATTGTTGTTATTTATATTCTTGTAGTCACTGGTATTATGTTTTTCCTTTAGTTTCCTCTTGTTCATCGCCATTACCATAATCCTGTTTTCTTCTTCTTCTTCTTCTTTTTGTTGTTGTTGTTGTTGTTGTTGTTGTTGTTTTTCTTCTTCTTCTTCTTCTGTTTCTCTTTCTTCTTCTTTTTCTTCTTCTTCTTCTTCATCTTCTTTTTCTTCTTCTTCTTCTTCATCACCATCATCATCATCATTATCTTCTTCTTCTTCTTCTTCTTCATCTTCTTTTTCTTCTTCTTCTTCTTCTTCTTCTTCTTCTT
>NC_066555.1:7115529-7120529 GCF_024679095.1 Eriocheir sinensis | reverse complement strand
GGTGACGTTTCTTTATTCTCTATCTTATTTGTTGTTAGATAGATCATTAATTTTTTCCATCATTTTATGCCGTACGCTGTTCAGAGTTAATCAGTGTGAGAGGGAATTAACACAGATAGGCTAACACTCCTCTTATATCTTTAATCTTGACCTCATTTAACTTGAACTCATATATCTTTAATCTTGATGTCATTTAACTTGAACTCATATGTTTGATTTTGATCTCATATAACTTGAACTCATATCCTGAATCTTGACCTCATTTAACTTGAACTCATATATCTTTAATCTTGATGTCATTTAACTTGAACTCATATGTTTGATTTTGATCTCATATAACTTGAACTCATATCCTGAATCTTGACCTCATTTAACTTGAACTCATATATCTTTAATCTTGATGTCATTTAACTTGAACTCATATGTTTGATTTTGATCTCATATAACTTGAACTCATATCCTGAATCTTGATCTCATTTAACTTGAACTCATATATCTTTAATCTTGATCTCATTTAACTTGAACTCATATGTTTAATTTTGATCTCATATAACTTGAACTCATATCCTGAATCTTGACCTCATTTAACTTGAACTCATATATCTTTAATCTTGATCTCATTTAACTTGAACTCATATGTTTAGTTTTGATCTCATATGACTTGAACTCATATCCTTAATCTTGACCTCATTTAACTTGTATTCCGGTAACGAACGAATGTCTTATTTTGCTGTATAGACATTATTAAGCATTTTTTCCCATTACTGATTCCCTTCAATGTTGCCAGGTTCATTACTGTGCATGGTTACGTAAAATAGATAACATGTTTCTATGTTTTCAATCTATCTAGTTTTTTTATGTTCCTGTAATTAACGAGTTTTTCTTTTCTTCCAGGTAAGTTTGAAGGTGACGCAATCAACACCTGGGCAGGAGGAGGAGGAGGAGGAGGAGGAGGAGGAGGAGGGTGAGTGTGTGTGTGTGTGTGTGTGTGTGTGTGTGTGTGTGTGTGTGTGTGTGTGTGTGTGTTCTTGCCTCACCTGTCTGTTCTTGCTTGCACACACACAGTCTAAGCTTGTGATGACCTGTGTTGAGACTCGCTTCATCATCATTATCATCATCATCATCATTTTCAGCTTGTATCATTCATTCCACTGCAGAACATAGGCCAGTCATCTTCATCACCATCATCATCTTTCAACTTCTATCATTCCACTATAGAACACGGACCATCAATTCATTATCTCCATCTTCATCATCATCATCATCATCATCATCATCTTCAACTTGTATCATTCCACTATAGAACACGGACCCATCAATCCATTATCTCTATCATCATCATCATCATCATCATCATCATCATCATCTTCAATTTCTATCATTCCATTACAGAACACGGACCATCAATCATTATCTCCATCATTACCATCATCATCTTCATCATCATCATCATCACCATCATCATCACCATCATCATCTTTCAACTTCTATCATTCCATTATAGAACACGGACCATCAATCATTATCTCCATCATTACCATCATCATCTTCATCATCATCATCATTATCATCTTCAAATTCTATCATTCCACTATAGAACACAGACCATCATCTTCACTTTCATCATTAAAATCATCATCGTCGTCATCATTATCATCATCATCAAATTCTATCATTCCTCTTTGGCACACGAACCATCATCTTCACTTTCATCATCACTAACATCACCATCATCATCATCAGCCTGTATCATTCCACTATATATAGTTTTTTTTTTCTTAGTCCTTTTCCTCTTCTTCTTCTTCTTCTTCTTCTTATTATTATTATTATTATTATTATTGTTATTGTTTTTATTATTATTATTATTATTATTATTATTATTATTATTATTATTATTATTATTATTATTATTCGTCTTGTTCTTTTTTTCTTTCTTTATTTTTTCATCTCAGGCGTTTCCGTTCGTGTCTTTTCTGCGCCTCGGGTTTACGCTCACTACAATTTCGGTGGAAGCGTTCCGTCAACTTCTTATTAAACATCATCACCACACTTCACGCGAACCCTTATTTAACTTAACCCACAAAACTTCGCTGTAAACCTTCTGTACATATATAAACTTCTTGGTATCGGTGTTGACGTTCTGGAAAAAAAAAAAAATCGTGGTTGATGAGGGACTTTTTGGTGGTGGTGGTGATGGTGGTGATGGTGGTGATGGTGATGGTGGTGGTGGTGGTGATGGTGGTGGTGGTGCTATCCATGCGGTTCTCATTATTTCCTGTCACTATGTTAAGTAACCTTGTGTGTGTGTGTGTGTGTGTGTGTGTGTGTGTGTGTGTGTGTGTGTGTGTGCATAGATTTGGCAGCGGAATGGGGGTATGATGGTGGTGGTAGGGGGAAGGGAGATGGTAGGTAGGGAGAGGGGGAGGAAAAGAGACATTTGAGAGGGAAATAAAGGGGGTAGGAGAGGGGGAGGAGGTGAGGAAGGGGGAAGGGAGAGAAGAGGAGGGTGGTGGATATAGGAGATTAAGGGAATAAGGAGGGGAGATGAAGGGACAGAGGGGGGGTTAAGGGATGGGTGGTAAGGGAGATGAAGGAAGGGGAAGGAGGGAAGGGAAAGGGAGGAAGGAAGGGGAAGGAGGGGAGGGAATGGAAGGAAAGGAGAAGGAAAGGGAGGAAGGAAGGGAAGATGAAGGAAGGGAAAGGGAGAAAGAAGGAAATGGAGGAAGGAAGGGGAAGGACGGGGGAAGGGAGTGTGAGGGAGAGAAGTTTCAGGAGTAATCTTGTTCAGTCTTGCGTTTTCTATTGCTATCGTTTCTCTCATTCTTCCTCATTCTTGTAGTAGTAGTAGTAGTAGTAGTAGTAGTAGTAGTTTTTGTTGTGTTTGTTGTGTAATGTCTACGCTGTTTTTGTTGTTGCTTGTGTCCTCTTCAAAGCCCTTCTCTTTTTTCATCATTAACTTTCTCTTCTTTTTCTTCTTTTTCCTCATTTTCTTCACCTCATGTCATTTTTGAAGTTTTATCGCTATTCTTCTTTCTCTTGTTCTTCCTCTTCCTTATCAGTCTTTCCTTCATTTTCTCTTTCTTTTATTACTGAACGGGTCGTCCAGTGGCAATATCAGTGATGGTAGTGGTGATGATGATGGTGATGATGGTTGTGATGAAGGTGTTGATAGTGTAAGAGCTTTGAGGTGGTTACGACATGGCGGTGGTGGTGGTGGTGGTGATTGCATTGGTGATGGTGATGGTAGTGGCGATGATGGTGAGGGACGGAGATTGTCGAGGATGGTGATTGTGGTGGTGATGATGGTGATGATGGTGGTGGTGGTGGTGGTGATAGCTGGCAAGGTCTAGATACTCTGCTGCTGTTGATTGTTGTTGCTGTGGTAGATGAGGAGGAGGAGGAGGAGGAGGAAGAAGAGGAGGAAGAGGGAAGAGGAGGAGTTTTGGTGGTGGTGGAGGTTGAGGTGACATCTTGCTTTGAACACACACACACACACACACACACACACACACACACACACACACACCTGCCCAGTGCCCAGAGAGGTGCCATAGTGATCACAGTGCCGTCTCTCTCTCTCTCTCTCTCTCTCTCTCTCTCTCTCTCTCTCTCTCTCTCTCTCATTATCACAACTTTCCTATTTCTTCTTTTTTACCCTTTTCTTCTTCTTTTTCTCTCATTCGTTGTATATTTCCGTAAAAGAGAAGTGAGTTAGCGAAGAGGAAGAAAGGAAGAGGTGTGGAAAGGAAGAGGAGGAGGAGGAGGAGGAGGAGGAGGAGGAGGAGGAAGAACAAAGGAAAGAGGGAGAGTTATGGAAAAGAAGAGGAGGAGGAGGGAGAAGAGAGAGGAGTGTTAGAGGAAGAGAAGGAAGAGGAAAGGAAGAATAGAAAAATGAGAAAAAGATAAATTAATGGGAAAATAAAGTTAATTGGGACGAGAAAAGAGGAAGAGAAAAGAAGAGGGAAGAGAAAGAGGAGGAAGAAGAGAATGAAAGAAAGGAATTGAAATAAGAAGAAAAAAGTGAAAGAAGAAGAAAGGAAGAAAAAGTGAAGAAATAAGAAAAGAAAAGGAAATGAAGGAGAATGAGAGAAAAAAATAAGGAAGAGAAGAGAGAGAGAGAGAGAGAGAGAGAGAGAGAGAGAGAGAGAGAGAGAGAGAGAGAGAGAGAGAGAGAGAGAGAGAGAGAGAATGTGAAATAAAATAACAAAAGAAAAAAAAAGAAAATATATAATCAGGAAAAACAAAAAAAATTAGTGGAAAAAATATTAAAATCCAAAAAAAAAGTTGAGGTAAAATAAGAAAAATGTTAGAAGTGAAATAAATAAACAACAACAACAACAACAACAACAACAACAAATAGAAAATGAAAGTGGAAATAGACAAAAAACATAAAGAATAAAGAAAAATCAAAGCAAAAAGAAAAGCGAATAGAGGAGGAGGAGGAGGAGGAAGAGGAGGAGGAGGAGGAGGAGGAGAAGTGAAGTGTTACCGTGTGTACATAAGTGAACTGCGCGTGTGTGTGTGTGTGTGTGTGTGTGTGTGTCGGAAAGCCCCAGCCAGTATCATATGTGGGAAAATGTCGGACAAAACAAACAAACACACACACACACACACACACACACACACACACACACACACACACACACACACACACACACACACACCAAAAAAAGTGACTGGGTGTTTTTAGAAAGGAAAAATAAATATATATGATACCTTTTCGTGACTCAGCGGTCGAAAAATAAATAAACAAACCAAATATAAATCCTGCAAACTATAAATTCCACAAACGTCATTTTTCCAATACAATAAAAAAAACGAGGTCTCAGGATTACCAAGTCAAAAAACAACGGCAACTTCTACACAGTATTCTCACTTTTGTTGAATGCCACACCCGTTGCTGCAAATTACTTTCCTCCTAACCTGCGGCTTTTCCGACACCCTACGCCCCTGTCCACCCAACAGTGAATGGGTACCAGGTATTAATCGGGGGTTGTGTC
>NC_066555.1:7108029-7113029 GCF_024679095.1 Eriocheir sinensis | reverse complement strand
TCCTTCTCCTCCTCCTCCTTCCTCGAAACCGTACTTTTATAGCTTCCTATTCACACGTTTCTTCTAACTGTCTTCCCCATATAGACATCCTCCTCCTCCTCCTCCTTCTCATCCTCCAGCTCTTCCTCATGTTCCCACGCCCGGGGCCACGGTAGCAAAATGAAGGCTTTATTGGTGGGCCATTGCGCGAGGGGGTGAAGGGACTGCTATTTAGGGGGCGGGGGGGAGGGGGGGGAGGATAAGTCAAGACGGTGCCCAGAGACAGCGGCGCCGATACTGTCTGTTAGGGCTGTCAGAGGGGGGGGGGATTTTAGGAGCGGGGGGTTAACGGAAGGGGGGCTATGTTCCGGGGGGGGGGGGGACTGTTGAAGGGGGGGCGTTGGGCGTTGGAGCAGACTACGTATGTTGTTGGCACTGGGCGGATCTGTCGTCAGTGTGTGTGTGTGTGTGTGTGTGTGCGTGTGCACCAGCAGGTGTCGCCCGCCAGGCCGCGCGCCAGGTCGGGGTCGTTGTGGGTGTCGCGGGGCGGGGGTGGGGTGGTGGGGGAGCGGTGGTGGTTGTCGCCGTGGTAGGGTGTCAGTGTCACCCTGAGTGCCGCGGGAGTGCCAGTGCCTCGGCCAGCCGTGCCCCGCCCCGCCCCGCCCGTCACCCCTCCCCCGCAGGTGTGATGGCGTGCAGGCTGCCCCGCAGAATGGCCGGAGCCGCCGGGTCGTGACCTTTGACCGTTAAGGCGCCCCGCCCCGCCCCGCCCCGCCGCGCCCCGTCATGCCGCAATACCACGACGCGGTGCTGGACCACGCGGGCTGCGGCCCCAAGACTGTGTTCTGGCCCGACCAGCCGCCCCGCCCCGCTCGCCGGCCCGCGCGCCGCCCCCACACCCGCAGCCTGCTGGCGGCCCTCAGGCGGCGCCGCGCCTCCTACACCGTGACGCCCGAGGATGCCCCGCCGCCCCACCCCGCCGCGCCGCCCCACCCCGCCGCGCCGCTGTGTCGCAGCATCAGCTACACCCACGACCGCCCCTCCAGCCCCGCCCGGTCCCCCTCCCCGGCCTGGTCCACCAGCAGCGCCTGGACCCCCACGCCCTCGCCTCCTGCCTCCCGCGTGCCATCCGCCACGCCCTCCCCGGCCGGCAGCCCGCTCCCTACTCCGCGGCTGTCCGGCGCCCCGCCCCGCCCCCCGCACGGTTCGTCCCCGGCGCCCCGCGGCCACGCGTGGTCAGCGCCGCCCAGTCCGGGCCGGGGGGCACGAAGGGCGCTGCCGCCGCCGCCTCGCCCCCACACCCAGGCCTGGGGCGAGGACAGGGACCCGTGGGCGGGCTGCGCGTCGCCCACGGACTGGCCGGACGGGCGGGCCAGGGCGGCCACCATCACCATGGCCCAGAACACGGCGCAGTACCGACAGTGGTTGCAAGGTGGGTGCCATCCCCCTGCCCCCTTCACCCACACCCTCTTTGGGAGTGTTGGGGGCACGCTTAAGGACCGCGCCACCCGGGGCACGCTGCCACGCTGTGTACAAGGAACCTGCGCTTGAGTCCGCCCTCCACGTGCACGTTTTCTGTCGCGAGGCCCGGCCACCCGTTTTCTGTGATGATGGTGATGTTCCTGCAGTTGTTGTTGTCGTCGTTGTTGTTGTTGTTGTTGTAGTTGTTGAGATGTTTTCCTGTGAGTGGTTCCGTTCTGCACACACACACACACACACACACACACACACACACACACACACACACAGGTAACGTGCCGTAATGAGGCGTTTGGTGTCCGCCGCTCCTCACCTGGCCGCCACACCTGTTAATGAGCCGCCTCACCTGCGTGTCACCTGAGGCCCCTTCAAACACGTGACTTACCGACGACGACAATTACCGGGGAGAGAGAGAGAGAGAGAGAGAGAGAGAGAGGACTATATTTAAAAATCGCAATAAGTTTGGAGCATACGCCGTCGCATTAGTCATGGAGTCAGTGGTAGATAAAAAAAAACATATAGATAACTGCAAAGTATTAATTTAAATAGGAAGTTATTATTACTGTTATTACTATTACTACTTCTACTATCACTACCACTACTACTACTACTACTACTACTACTACTACTACTACTACTACTACTACTACTACTAACAAAAACTACAACATAAAAAAAAACATAGGTGATTTCAGATCAAATAAATACGCAAAGAAATAAAGAAAAATCATCTCTATTTAAAACACACACACACACACACACACACACACACAAGACAGAACCAACCTAGCTGCGCATTATACCCCAATAAGGGAAGTTAAAGGCCGAATGTGTATGTGTGTGTGTGTGTGTGTGTGTGTGTGTGTGTGTGTGGAGAGAGAGAGAGAGAGAGAGAGGATATGGAATTAAGAATTAGTGGAGAAAGTGAAAAAAAAAAGAGATAAAGAATGAAGGTAAGAGAGAGAGAGAGAGAGAGAGAGAGAGAGAGAGAGAGAGGAAATTAAATGAAGGAAAAAGTAAAGGAAAAAAGATAATCGAGGAAAATTGATAAAAAAGAGAGAAAGAAAGATAGAAATAAGAAAGAAATAAAGGAGGAAGAGAGAGAAGGAGAAGAAGACGAGGAGAAAAATAAAAAAAAGATAGAAATAAAAAAAGAAAGAAGAAGAAGAAGAGACAAAATGACACACAAGGAAATAAAAAATAACCAAAGAAGGAAGACGAGGAGGAAGAAGAGGAAGAGGGAGAGGAAGGTGGTGGTGCAGGTGGAAGATGAGGAGGAGGAGGAGGAGGAGGAGAAGAAGAAGAAGAAGAAGAAGAAGAAGAAGAAGAGTAGAGGAAGAAAACGGATTGTAGCTTTTATATACGGAGAGAAGGAAAGAAGAGGAGGGAGGTAGAGGAGGAGGAGGAGGAGGAGGAGGGTAGACAGACAGGTGAGCAGGTAAGCAGGTAAGGCGTAGCATGTAGTTAATTAAGGTTAGGTAACGCAAGGCTGAGGAGGAGGAGGAAGAGGAGGAGGAGGAGGAGGAGGAGGAGGAGGAAGGTATTGAGGTGTTGCTATATAGTTATGATGATGATGATGATAATGAGATAGGTTATGTGTATCTCTCTCTCTCTCTCTCTCTCTCTCTCTCTCTCTCTCTCTCTCTCTCTCGTAGGCGCGTGGGAGCTGTCCTTTGTTGCAGTACACACACACACACACACACACACACACACACACACACACAAGGACACAACGCCTTCCCTATTCAGCGCGACAAACAATGGCTAATTATCACAAAAAAATAACCTTTCTGAATAAAAACCAACAACAACAACAAAAAAAAACACAAAACAACGCAATGGCTAATTATCACAAAAAAATAACCTTTCTGAATAAAAACCAACAACAACAACAACAAAAAACCGCTTCCCTATGTGTCTAAGATTTTTCTCATGTCGCGAAGATCATTAATTTTATCCACCTTGAAATGTAACTCTTTTTTTCTTCTTCCTACGCCCTTTTTTTTTTATCTCGGGTCTGTCACAAGGGGGAATTTCAACGCCCAGATTACAAGTTTTCCGGGTTTACGCTATTTCCGTAAGGCAAGTTCCAATAGCATCAGTCAGTCAGATTCCTTAACTCTATAGGCCAGTTTCACAGTTCCCCATGACGGGTTAGTAAGCTCCCAAACCAATACCAGAGCCTTCGAAATTTCCTTGTATAGTGTCTAGCGTTTGTATTTAAGTTCACAAATTTGATGAAACTATACTGGAAAAGTCTTGTGTATGTAGCGTGGCATCGAAGACCTCACCATTTTGGATTGTATGGTATTCTATTGTTTGGTTCGGGCTGTTACGAAGACACTGTGTTGGACTGTGAAATCGGCTCTGTGGCTGTGAAACATGGACACAATAGCGACTTGAAGAGATAGATTGATCCCTTCGGTAATCACGGTATATCGCTGGATTGTCTCTGCGTCAAACCAGCGACCACCCCGTGAGACTATTAGGGTCGTATCATCAGACATTTCGTTGCCCAAGAACACATATTTGACAAGGCTTTCGTAGGAGTTGTGGGCATTTCCAGAAGTAGTTTTATGACCCTGGTGGTAGTTTGACCCTTCCTCTGTACCGTGAACCTGAAGAAACACATATTTGACAAGGCTTTCGTAGGAGTTGTGGGCATTTCCAGCAGTAGTTTTATGACCCTGGTGGTACTTTGACCCTTCCTCTGTACCGTGAACCTGAAGAAACACATATTTGACAAGGCTTTCGTAGGAGTTGTGGGCATTTCCAGCAGTAGTTTTATGACCCTGGTGGTAGTCTGACCCTTCCTCTGTACCGTGAACCTGAAGAAACACATATTTGACAAGGCTTTCGTAGGAGTTGTGGGCATTTCCAGAAGTAGTTTTATGACCCTGGTGGTAGTCTGACCCTTCCTCTGTACCGTGAACCTGAAGAAACACATATTTGACAAGGCTTTCGTAGGAGTTGTGGGCATTTCCAGAAGTAGTTTTATGACCCTGGTGGTAGTCTGACCCTTCCTCTGTACCGTGAACCTGAAGAAACACATATTTGACATGGCTTTCGTAGGAGTTGTGGGCATTTCCAGAAGTAGTTTTATGACCCTGGTGGTAGTCTGACCCTTCCTCTGTACCGTGAACCTGAAGAAACACATATTTGACAAGGCTTTCGTAGGAGTTGTGGGCATTTCCAGCAGTAGTTTTATGACCCTGGTGGTAGTCTGACCCCTCTTCTGTACCGTGAACCTGAAGAAACACATATTTGACAGGGCTTTCGTAGGAGTTGTGGGCATTTCCAGAAGTAGTTTTATGACCCTGGTGGTAGTCTGACCCTTCTTCTGTACCGTGAACCTGAAGAAACACATATTTGACAAGGCTTTCGTAGGAGTTGTGGGCATTTCCAGCAGTAGTTTTATGACCCTGGTGGTAGTCTGACCCTTCCTCTGTACCGTGAACCTGAAGAAACACATATTTGACAGGGCTTTCGTAGGAGTTGTGGGCATTTCCAGAAGTAGTTTTATGACCCTGGTGGTAGTCTGA
>NC_066555.1:7085529-7103029 GCF_024679095.1 Eriocheir sinensis | reverse complement strand
TCCTTTCCTTTCCTTCCCTCTCCTTCCTTTCCTTTCCTTCCCTTCCCTTCCCTCCCCTTTCTCTCTCCTTTCCTTTTCTCTCCTTCCCTTCCCTTCCCTTCCTTTCCCTTCCCTTCCCTTTCCTTCCCTTCCTTTCCCTTCCCTTCCCTTCCTTTCCCATCCCTTCCCTTCCTTTCCCTTCCCTTCCCTTCCCTTCCCCTTCTTTCCCATTCTATCCCTTTCCCAGTATTCGCTTCCCTTCACTTCTGGTCCCTTTCTCTTTCTGCATTTCCATTGTCCCTTCATTGACATTCTCTCTCTCTCTCTCTCTCTCTCTCTCTCTCTCTCTCTCTCTCTCTCTCTCTCTCTCTCCCCTTCTTCTTCTTCTTCTTCTCTGGCTGGGTCACTCACCGCCGCCTCTCACCAATATTACAATGCAGCGTCAGGGAGGAGGAGGAGGAGGAGGAGGACCGTCCCAAAAAAGGGTTCAGGGTGGCAATGGTCCGTCTCGCGCGCCTGGTGGTAACGGGCGAGGTGGTCAGTCTCAGCCTCCGTCCTTCCCTGTGTTTGTTTGTGTGTGTGTGATGTTTGTTTGTGTGTGTGATGTTTGTTTGTTTGTGTGATGTTTGTGTGTGTGACGTTTGTTTGTGTGTGATGTTTGTTTGTGTGTGATGTTTGTGTGTGTGTGTGATGTTTGTTTGTTTGAGGGTATTGTTTGTTTGTGTGTGTGATGTTTGTTTGTGTGTGTGTGATGTTTGTTTGTGTGTGTGATTTTTGTTTGTGTGTGTGATGTTTGTTTGTGTGTGTGTGATGTTTGTTTGTGTGTGTGTGATGTTTGTTTGTGTGTGTGTGATGTTTGTTTGTGTGTGTGTGATGTTTGTTTGTGTGTGTGATGTTTGTTTGTGTGTGTGTGATGTTTGTTTGTGTGTGTGATTTTTGTTTGTGTGTGTGATGTTTGTTTGTGTGTGTGATATGTTTTTTTGTGTGTGTGATGTTTGTTTGTGTGTGTGATTTTTGTTTGTGTGTGTGATTTGTGTTTGTGTGTGTGATGTTTGTTTGTGTGTGTGATGTTTGTTTGTGTGTGTGTGATGTTTGTTTGTGTGTGTGATTTTTGTTTGTGTGTGTGATGTTTGTTTGTGTGTGTGATGTTTGTTTGTGTGTGTGATGTTTGTTTGTGTGTGTGATTTTTGTTTGTGTGTGTGATGTTTGTTTGTGTGTGTGTGATGTTTGTTTGTGTGTGTGATGTTTGTTTGTGTGTGTGATGTTTGTTTGTGTGTGTGATTTTTGTTTGTGTGTGTGATGTTTGTTTGTGTGTGTGATGTTTGTTTGTGTGTGTGATGTTTGTTTGTGTGTGTGATGTTTGTTTGTTTGAGGGTATTGTTTGTTTGTGTGTGTGATTTTTGTTTGTGTGTGTGATGTTTGTTTGTGTGTGATGTTTGTTTGTGTGTGATGTTTGTTTGTGTGTGTGATGTTTGTTTGTTTGAGGGTATTGTTTGTTTGTGTGTGTGTGATTTTTGTTTGTGTGTGTGATGTTTGTTTGTGTGTGTGTGATGTTTGTTTGTGTGTGTGATGTTTGTTTGTGTGTGTGATGTTTGTTTGTGTGTGTGATGTTTGTTTGTGTGTGTGATTTTTGTTTGTGTGTGTGATGTTTGTTTGTGTGTGTGATGTTTGTTTGTGTGTGTGATGTTTGTTTGTGTGTGTGTGATGTTTGTTTGTGTGTGTGTGTGATGTTTGTTTGTTTGTGTGTGTGTGATGTTTGTTTGTGTGTGTGATGTTTGTTTGTTTGTGTGTGTGTTGTTTGTTTGTGTGTGTGATGTTTGTTTGTGTGTGTGTGATGTTTGTTTGTGTGTGTGTGATGTTTGTTTGTGTGTGTGTGATGTTTGTTTGTGTGTGTGATGTTTGTTTGTGTGTGTGATGTTTCTTTGTTTGTGTGTGTGATGTTTGTTTGTGTGTGTGATGTTTGTTTGTGTGTGTGTGATGTTTGTTTGTGTGTGTGTGATGTTTGTTTGTGTGTGTGATGTTTGTTTGTTTGTGTGTGTGATGTTTCTTTGTTTGTGTGTGTGATGTTTGTTTGTTTGTGTGTGTGATGTTTGTTTGTGTGTGTGTGTGATGTTTGTTTGTGTGTGTGATGTTTGTTTGTTTGTGTGTGTGATGTTTGTTTGTGTGTGTGATGTTTGTTTGTGTGTGTGTGATGTTTGTTTGTGTGTGTGATGTTTGTTTGTGTTTGATGTTTTTGTGTGTGTGTGTTGTTTTTTTTTGTGTGTGTGATTTTTGTTTGTGTGTGTGATGTTTGTTTGTGTGTGTGTGATGTTTGTTTGTGTGTGTGTGATGTTTGTTTGTGTGTGTGATGTTTGTTTGTGTGTGTGATGTTTGTTTGTGTGTGTGTGATGTTTGTTTGTGTGTGTGATGTTTGTTTGTGTGTGTGATGTTTGTTTGTGTGTGTGTGATATTTGTTTGTGTGTGTGATGTTTGTTTGTGTGTGTGTGATGTTTGTTTGTGTGTGTGTGATGTTTGTTTGTGTGTGTGATGTTTGTTTGTGTGTGTGATGTTTGTTTGTGTGTGTGATGTTTGTTTGTGTGTGTGATGTTTGTTTGTGTGTGTGATGTTTGTGTGTGTGATGTTTGTTGTGTGTGTGTGATGTTTGTTTGTGTGTGTGATGTTTGTTTGTGTGTGTGTGATTTTTGTTTGTGTGTGTGATGTTTGTTTGTGTGTGTGTGATGTTTGTTTGTGTGTGTGATGTTTGTTTGTGTGTGTGTGATATTTGTTTGTGTGTGTGTGATATTTGTTTGTGTGTGTGTGATGTTTGTTTGTGTGTGTGATGTTTGTTTGTTTGTGTGTGTGATGTTTGTTTGTGTGTGTGATGTTTGTTTGTTTGTGTGTGTGATGTTTGTTTGTGTGTGTGTGATGTTTGTTTGTTTGTGTGTGTGATGTTTGTTTGTGTGTGTGTGATGTTTGTTTGTTTGTGTGTGTGATGTTTGTTTGTTTGTGTGTGTGATGTTTGTTTGTGTGTGTGTGATGTTTGTTTGTGTGTGTGTGTGATGTTTGTTTGTGTGTGTGATGTTTGTTTGTGTGTGTGTGATGTTTGTTTGTTTGTGTGTGTGATGTTTGTTTGTGTGTGTGATGTTTGTTTGTGTGTGTGATGTTTGTTTGTGTGTGTGTGATATTTGTTTGTGTGTGTGTGATGTTTGTTTGTTTGTGTGTGATGTTTGTTTGTGTGTGTGATGTTTGTTTGTTTGTGTGTGTGATGTTTGTTTGTGTGTGTGTGATGTTTGTTTGTGTGTGTGTGATGTTTGTTTGTGTGTGTGATGTTTGTTTGTGTGTGTGATGTTTGTTTGTGTGTGTGTGATGTTTGTTTGTGTGTGTGTGATGTTTGTTTGTGTGTGTGATGTTTGTTTGTGTGTGTGTGATGTTTGTTTGTGTGTGTGATGTTTGTTTGTGTGTGTGTGTGATGTTTGTGTGTGTGTTTGTTTTTTGTGTGTGTGTGTGTTATTTTTGTGTGTGTGTGTGATGTTTGTTTGTGTGTGTGATGTTTGTTTGTGTGTGTGTGTGATGTTTGTTTGTGTGTGTGTGATGTTTGTTTGTGTGTGTGTGTGTGATGTTTGTTTGTGTGTGTGATGTTTGTTTGTGTGTGTGTGTGATGTTTGTTTGTGTGTGTGTGATGTTTGTTTGTGTGTGTGTGAAGTTAGTTTGTGTGTGTGTTTGTTGATTGTTTGTGTTTGTGGTGGTTGTTTGTTTGTTTGTTGGGTGTTTGTGTGTGTGTGTGATGTTTGTTTGTGTGTGTGATGTTTGTTTGTTTGTGTGTGTGATGTTTGTTTGTGTGTGTGATGTTTGTTTGTGTGTGTGTGTGATATTTGTTTGTGTGTGTGATGTTCGTTTGTGTGTGTGATGTTTGTTTGTTTGTGTGTGTGATATTTGTTTGTGTGTGTGTGATGTTTGTTTGTGTGTGTGATGTTTGTTTGTGTGTGTGTGATGTTTGTTTGTGTGTGTGATGTTTGTTTGTGTGTGTGTGTGATGTTTGTTTGTGTGTGTGATGTTTGTTTGTGTGTGTGTGTGTGATGTTTGTTTGTGTGTGTGTGTGTGTGATGTTTGTTTGTGTGTGTGATGTTTGTTTGTGTGTGTGATGTTTGTTTGTGTGTGTGTGATGTTTGTTTGTGTGTGTGATGTTTGTTTGTGTGTGTGTGATGTTTGTTTGTGTGTGTGTGATTTTTGTTTGTGTGTGTGTTGTTTGTTTGTGTGTGTGTGATGTTTGTTTGTGTGTGTGTGTGATGTTTGTTTGTGTGTGTGTGATGTTTGTTTGTGTGAGTGATGTTTGTTTGTGTGAGTGATGTTTGTTTGTGTGTGATGTTTGTTTGTGTGTGTGTGTGTTATGTTTGTTTGTGTGTGTGTGATTTTTGTTTGTGTGTGTGTGATGTTTGTTTGTGTGTGTGATGTTTGTTTGTGTGTGTGTGATGTTTGTTTGTGTGAGTGTGTGTGATGTTTGTTTGTGTGTGATGTTTGTTTGTGTGAGTGATGTTTGTTTGTGTGATGTTTGTTTGTGTGTGTGTGTGATGTTTGTTTGTGTGTGATGTTTGTTTGTGTGTGTGATGTTTGTTTGTGTGTGATGTTTGTTTGTGTGTTGTTTTTTTGTTTGTTTGTGTTTTTTTTTGTTTGTGTGTGTGATGTTTGTTTGTGTGTGTGATGTTTGTTTGTGTGTGTGTGTGATGTTTGTTTGTGTGTGTGTGTGTGATGTTTGTTTGTGTGTGTGTGATGTTTGTTTGTGTGAGTGATGTTTGTTTGTGTGTGATGTTTGTTTGTGTGAGTGATGTTTGTTTGTGTGTGATGTTTGTTTGTGTGTGTGTGTGTGATGTTTGTTTGTGTGTGTGTGATGTTTGTTTGTGTGAGTGATGTTTGTTTGTGTGTGATGTTTGTTTGTGTGTGTGTGATGTTTGTTTGTGTGTGTGATGTTTGTTTGTGTGTGTGTGTGATGTTTGTTTGTGTGAGTGATGTTTGTTTGTGTGTGTGTGATGTTTGTTTGTGTGTGTGTGATTTTTGTTTGTGTGTGATGTTTGTTTGTGTGTGTGATGTTTGTTTGTGTGTGTGTGTGTTATGTTTGTTTGTGTGTGTGTGTGTGTTATGTGTGTGTGTGTGTGTTATGTTTGTTTGTGTGTGTGATGTTTGTTTGTGTGTGTGTGATGTTTGTTTGTGTGTGTGTGTGATGTTTGTTTGTGTGAGTGATTTTTGTGTGTGATGTTTGTTTGTGTGTGTGTGATGTTTGTGTGTGATGTTTGTTTGTGTGTGATGTTTGTTTGTGTGTGTGATATTTGTTTGTGTGTGTGATGTTTGTTTGTGTGTGTGATGTTTGTTTGTGTGTGTGTGTGATGTTTGTTTGTGTGTGTGTGTGATGTTTGTTTGTGTGAGTGATGTTTGTTTGTGTGAGTGATGTTTGTTTGTGTGAGTGATGTTTGTTTGTGTGTGATGTTTGTTTGTGTGTGTGTGATGTTTGTTTGTGTGTGTGTGTGATGTTTGTTTGTGTGTGTGATGTTTGTTTGTGTGAGTGATGTTTGTTTGTGTGTGATGTTTGTTTGTGTGTGTGTGTGTGATGTTTGTTTGTTTGTGTGTGATGTTTGTTTGTGTGTGTGTGATGTTTGTTTGTGTGAGTGATGTTTGTTTGTGTGTGATTTTTTTTTGTGTGTGTGTGTTTTTTTTTTGTGTGTGTGTGTGATGTTTGTTTGTGTGTGTGTGATGTTTGTTTGTGTGTGTGTGTGATGTTTGTTTGTGTGTGTGATGTTTGTTTGTGTGAGTGATGTTTGTTTGTGTGTGATGTTTGTTTGTGTGTGTGTGTGTGATGTTTGTTTGTGTGTGTGTGATGTTTGTTTGTGTGTGTGTGTGATGTTTGTTTGTGTGTGTGTGTGATGTTTGTTTGTGTGTGTGATGTTTGTTTGTGTGTGTGATGTTTGTTTGTGTGTGTGTGATGTTTGTTTGTGTGTGTGTGTGATGTTTGTTTGTGTGTGTGATGTTTGTTTGTGTGAGTGATGTTTGTTTGTGTGAGTGATGTTTGTTTGTGTGAGTGATGTTTGTTTGTGTGTGATGTTTGTTTGTGTGTGTGTGATGTTTGTTTGTGTGTGTGTGATGTTTGTTTGTGTGTGTGTGTGTGATGTTTGTTTGTGTGTGTGTGATGTTTGTTTGTGTGTGTGTGTGATGTTTGTTTGTGTGTGTGATGTTTGTTTGTGTGTGTGTGATGTTTGTTTGTGTGTGTGATGTTTGTTTGTGTGTGTGTGATGTTTGTTTGTGTGTGTGTGTGATGTTTGTTTGTGTGTGTGTGATGTTTGTTTGTGTGTGTGTGATGTTTGTTTGTGTGTGTGTGTGATGTTTGTTTGTGTGTGTGTGTGATGTTTGTTTGTGTGTGTGTGTGATGTTTGTTTGTGTGTGTGTGATGTTTGTTTGTGTGAGTGATGTTTGTTTGTGTGTGATGTTTGTTTGTGTGTGTGTGATGTTTGTTTGTGTGTGTGTGTGATGTTTGTTTGTGTGTGTGTGTGTGATGTTTGTTTGTGTGAGTGATGTTTGTTTGTGTGTGATGTTTGTTTGTGTGTGTGTGATGTTTGTTTGTGTGAGTGATGTTTGTTTGTGTGTGATGTTTGTTTGTGTGAGTGATGTTTGTTTGTGTGTGATGTTTGTTTGTGTGTGTGTGATGTTTGTTTGTGTGAGTGATGTTTGTTTGTGTGTGATGTTTGTGTGTGTGTGTGTGATGTTTGTTTGTGTGTGTGTGATGTTTGTTTGTGTGAGTGATGTTTGTTTGTGTGTGTGTGATGTTTGTTTGTGTGAGTGATGTTTGTTTGTGTGTGAGGTTTGTTTGTGTGTGTGTGATGTTTGTTTGTGTGTGTGTGTGATGTTTGTTTGTGTGTGTGTGATGTTTGTTTGTGTGTGTGTGTGATGTTTGTTTGTGTGTGTGTGATTTTTGTTTGTGTGTGTGTGATGTTTGTTTGTGTGTGTGATGTTTGTTTGTGTGAGTGATGTTTGTTTGTGTGTGTGTGTGATGTTTGTTTGTGTGTGTGTGTGATGTTTGTTTGTGTGTGTGTGATGTTTGTTTGTGTGTGTGTGTGATGTTTGTTTGTGTGTGTGTGTGATGTTTGTTTGTGTGAGTGATGTTTGTTTGTGTGTGATGTTTGTTTGTGTGTGTGATGTTTGTTTGTGTGTGATGTTTGTTTGTTTGTGTGATGTTTCCCTTTTTTTCAACTTTTTTTTCTATTGCATTCCCTCTTTTTTTTTAATCTTTCCTCGTCTTAATTTTCCTTTTTTGGGAGGAGAAAAAAAGAGGAGGAAGAGGAGGATCAGTTAGGCATCTCAGTGTGTCGTCGTCGTTGTTGTTGTTGAAAGTCTGTGACGTTCTATAAGCAGGGGACAAGGATACACTTACGACAGTCTTTGTTATTGTCTTAGTCTTTGCCTTGGTCTTGGTGCACTACGGCAATCAGTATCATTGTCTTGGTCTTGATCTTGATGTCACAGGTGGCTTGGGATTTCTGCCCAGCCAAGCCTTTGTATCGGCAGCTCCTGTGAAAGAAAACAAAACATGCGGAAAGTATATGTTCTTCTCGGGGCAAGATATCATTCCCTACACCTTGCACCCCACATGCTTATTATTATTATTATTGTCTTGGTCTCGGTCTTGGTACACTTACGGCAGCCATTGTTATTGTTTTGGTCTTGGTCTTGGTGGGGCAGGGAGTGTGGGGTGCGTCAACTCGAGGGTGTCATTTGATTATGTTGTTGTGTTTGGTTTGTAGTGGTACCAATGCGGACACTACCCCTTGACGATTGCGGTCCTTTTCAGGCAGAGTTGACAAGACCTTGCATGCAGATTTTTGGTCACTCTTAGCAAACATTATCTGAGTAGTCATTAGTTGAATCTCCGTGGCTTGATCAGGATATTCTTTGTCATGATCATGGGGGAGTAAATAAGTTATAGTGAAGCCGGTAATACTTGCAGCGAGATAAGATAAGAGGCTGTTGTTGTTGTTGTTGCTGAAGGGCCGTGATGGTGTAGCAGATGACGTACTCAAAACAAAACAAAACAACAAACAACTATACCGATCCATATATCTTTTTTGCGTGGTATTGTTAGATCACTCACACAAACACACTAACAATACACACTCGCGAACAAGTAGCGGGCTTTTTTTTTACTATTGTTTCCTTTCTTTGTGCCGTTGAGCTGCCTACCTTTGTTGTAAAAAAAAGAAATACATGCAGCGTAACAGATTATTTTAAGAGAGAAGAAAAGGAGACGAAAAAAAGCAAGTATACTCATAGTACGTTTTACCTCACGAGAGCGATGGAAGATTTTTATGTTAACCCGGTAACTGCGGGGATCATGTTTCTTAAAGGTCCCTCTAAGCGAGAAAAATGAGAAAAAAAATCATCACTCACGCAAACCATTTCATAATATATATATCAACGCATTTGTGATCAGTTTATGCTTCATCTATTTTGGGGGGTTTATATCATGGCACAAATTTGTCCCGTCGCTGCTACACGGTAAAGCCACAAATTTGTCCCATCGCTGCTACACGGTAAAGCCACAAATTTGGCCCATCGCTGCTACACGGTAAAGCCACAAATTTGGCCCATCGCTGCTACACGGTAAAGCCACAAATTTGTCCCGTCGCTGCTACACGGTAAAGCCACAAATTTGGCCCGTCGCTGCTACACGGTAAAGCCACAAATTTGGCCCATCGCTGCTACACGGTAAAGCCACAAATTTGGCCCGTCGCTGCTACACGGTAAAGCCACAAATTTGGCCCATCGCTGCTACACGGTAAAGCCACAAATTTGGCCCATCGCTGCTACACGGTAAAGCCACAAATTTAGCCCATCGCTGCTACACGGTAAAGCCACAAATTTAGCCCATCGCTGCTACCGGGTTAACTATTTCGCGTCGCTTTGTCTGTCCACGCTTGGCGAAATAACCTGCGTTGTCACCTAAGAGTTACCCCTACTTCCTTCTCCTCCCTATCCCCCCTACCTCTCCCCCCACGTCCCTTCCCACCGAGGAGGAGGAGCAATAGTGAAAGGACGAGTCTGAGGATAAGTGGGACGAAGACGAGGAGAAATACAAGGAGGAGGAGGAGGAGGAGATGAATGGTGAGCATGTTGATTACAATAATGATACTACTACTACTACTACTACTACTACTACTACTACTACTACTACTACTACTGCTATATGTACTAAGAAGAAGAACAAGAAGAAGAAAAAGAAGAACTACTACTACTACTTCTACTACTACTACTACTGCTACTACTACTATATGTACTAAAAACAAGAACAAGAAGAAGAAGAAGAGGTGGAACAGAGAGGAGACGAAAGAGAAGAAGAAGGAGTGAAAGGAAGACAAGGGAACTAAAACAAAGAAGAGAGGAACAGCGAAGAAGCGGGGGAGGGAAAAGAGAGGAGAAGATAAAGGAGAGGAGAAGAGAAGGAAAGAAGGAGGCAGTGAAAGGATAAGGAGAGAGAGGAACAGCGAGAAGGAAAGAAGATTAGAAAAACGGAGATGAAAGACGAAGAGAGGAAGCGAGAGAAAGATGATAAGAAGAACTTTGACGAAGAAGGAGTGAAGGGATTGGAAGACAGTGAAGGGACGGAAGGGTGATCGCAACGGAGGAGGAGGAGGAAGAAGAAGAAGAAGAAGAAGAAGAAGAAGAAGAAGAAGAAGAAGAAGAAGAAGAAGAAAATGAATAAGAAAAAGAAGAAGAAAAAGAAAAAGAAGAAGGAGAAGAAGAAGAAAAGAAGAGGAGGAGGAGGAGGAGGAGGAAGAGAAGATGTATGGTTGAAGGAAACAAGGATAGTAAAGATGGGGAGAATAGAGGAGGAGGAGGAGAAGGAGGAGGTGATAATTAAGAAAAGAAGATGAATAGGAGGGGGAGGAAGAGGAGGAGGAGGAGGAGGAAGAGTAGAATAAGGAAATAAGGATCAATTAAACATTATAAATCAAATCAATTTATCTACACATTCTCACATATTATAAACAAACAAACAAACAAACAAACAAACAAACGTGAACTATTTTTTTTTTAGCTCAGAGTAAAATTTAAAACTCGATGAATAATCTTAGAATACAAAAATAAATAAATATATAAATAAAAATAGATTGTTCCTTTTATAAGTGGGCGAGTGTGTGGAGAGACTGACCTGAGAGAGAGAGAGAGAGAGAGAGAGAGAGAGAGAGAGAGAGAGAGACCGTTACCATCTAACAGACCACAGATAGCCAGAAACACACCTACACGCCCTCTCTCTCTCTCTCTCTCTCTCTCTCTCTCTCTCTCTCTCTCTCTCTCTCTCTCTCTCTCTCTCTCTCTCTCGTAATTGTAGTCATTTCAGGAAGAGGACTTGGAGTAGGAGGAGGAGGAGGAGGAGGGGAAAAAGAAGAAGAAGAAGAAGAAGAAGAAGAAGAAGAAAAAGGAAAAGAAAAAGAAAAAGAAGAAGGAGAAGGAAGAGGAAGAAGAAGAAAGAGGAAGAGGAGGAAGAAGAAGAAGAAAGAGGAGGAGGAGGAGGAAAGAAAAAAAATAATAAAAAGGAGGAAATGAAAATGAAAAATAACCACAAGAATATGAGAGAAAGAAAGAAGAAAGAAAGAAAATTAAAGAAAAAAACAAATTAAGATGCAGCAAAAAAACAAAAAACAACAACAAAAAAAAAAAGAAGCAGAATACGAAAAAGTAAGATTAGAAATAATGAAGAAAGAATTATGCAACAGAAAAACCACAATGAAAATGCATTATTCAACACTCATCGTCGTAGCAATAGTAGTAGTAGTAGTAGTAGTAGTAGTAGTAGTAGTAGTAGTACCAATAGTAGTAGTAGTAGTAGTAGTAGACTTTAAGTTCTTAGCGAGAGAGGGATAGAAGTGACAAGCTGGTGTGTGTGTGTGTGTGTGTGTGTGTGTGTGTGTGTGTGTGTGTAGGAGGGACGTAGGAGTGGAGTGGAGTTTCTTTGCTGCAATAGGCTCACTCACTCCTCTACATCCCTCCTCCTCCTCCTCCTCCTCGTAGCCCCCCCAGCCAGGTACGCGGGCCTTATAAGTCACCAGGTGTGCCCACGCGAGGCAGGTGACGCAAGGGAGAGGAGGAAGGAATGTCGCGGACTCCCCAGTGAACCAGAACACGGGGCGGAGGGGAGGATGGAGGGAGGGAGGAAAGATAGAAAGAAAGGAAGGAAGGGAACATGGAAGAGCAGACAGCATTGCGAGGCTCATTGCGAGGCTGCCTGGATTAGCGATTTACTCAGTTCATCAGCGGGAAGGTTGAGGGACTTTTGGACGTACGAGCAGTTGCGTTCAGTTCTTGTCTACGAAGCAAAGTGATTCTTCTTCTTCTTCTTCTTCTTCTTCTTCTTCGCACTAACTACTTTTGCAGGAAGATTAGCTCCTATTGATGTCTATACTGCATCGCTTCGTATGACTTGTTTTACCGTTGTTTCTTGTCCTCGGGTTAGGTTGGAGAGTATAACAGTTTGGAGTGCTCGACATTACTGTATTGTCCAAGGTCTCCCCGCAGTCGTCTCTTTTCCAACCCTTGATTCGTCCTTCAAAAAGTTGAGGGCTCAGTGATCGCATCATTTTCGTGGCGCGTCGCGTAAATATGACGAGGACGAGGAGGAGGAGGAGGAGGAGGAGGAGGAGGAGGAGTAGAAGAAGTAATAGTAGAAGCAGAAGCAGTAGCAGAAGATAAAGAGAAAAAAAGAAAAGAAAGAAAAGAAAAAAGACGAGTAAAAGTTGAAGAAATTATAGAAAAAAAGGAAGCAAGAGAAAAATCAGGCGGTTACTGTTGGTGTGTGTGTGTGTGTGTGTGTGTGTGTGTGTGTGTGTGTGTGTGTGTGTGTGTGTGTGTGTGTGTGCTTTCCTCTCCTCTCCTCCTCTCCCTCTCGTCTTCCCACCAGGTGAAAGAGGAGGAGGAGGAGGAGGAGGAAAAAAAATGAGAAAGATGATAATGTAAAATGATAATAACAAGACATTTATAAAGAACTAACTATGATAACAAGGAAGAAAAAATGCTTAAGAAAGAAGGAAAAAAGTTAGGAATAAAAATAAAAATAAAGGGGAAGCCGCGTAAATTTAAGGCCTTGTACCATCCCACTCCTTAAGGCGCGCTACACTGCTCTACACAGACACTTAAGGTCTAATATGTGTGTACGTATTGAAGGCGTGCATGTACGATAGTTTTTATGCCGTGTACGTAACCAGGGTATACATACATTCATCTTGAGACGTTTTGAAGCGTGTAGACGAGTTTTAAAGCGATATTTCTTAACCTCATCTAAGTCGAACGATTCCCAGGCAGGACCTATAATCTGTACCGGGCCCTCTTGTTGTTGTTGTTGTTGTTGTTGTTGTTGTTGTTTCTTTTTTTTCTTCTTTTTCTTTTTCTTCTTTTTCATCTTCTTCTTCTTCTTCTTTCTTCTTTTTTTTTCATCTTCTTTTTCTTCTTCTTCTTCTTCTTCTTCTTCTTCTTCTTCTTCTTCTTCTTCTTCTTCATCTTCTTCTTCTTCTTCTTCTTCTTCTTCTTCTTCTTCTTCTTCTTCTTCTTCTTCTTCTTCTTCTTCTTCTTCTTCTTCCATCAGTGTCTCACCCTCCAGCAGTAGGCGAAGCTCCACCCTCTCCTGCAGAAGTGAGAGAGGGTGTGAGGAAGTTGAGGGGTGGGAAGGCAGCTGGGATCCGTAATATCAATGCAGACGCAGTATCCCTCCCTCCACCGCCAAGGGGAAGGGTAATACAGAACGCGTGAGGTATTTGCCACATTTACGTTGCCCTGAAGCCCTGACACGTCCCTTGGCCATTGTGTCAGCATTGCCAGATTATCGTATTCACCACATCGTCTTTACTTTTAAGCCTCAAACTCTCGTACCTACACTAATAACGATATAAAATTGAAGTTAGCGTTAATGCCAGATTATCGTATTCACCACATCGTCTTTACTTTTAAGCCTCAAACTCTCGTACCTACACAAATTACGATAGAAATTTGAAGTTAGCGTTAATGCCAGATTATCGTATTCACCACATCGTCTGTTTACTTTTAAGCCTCAAACTCTCGTACCTACACAAATTACGATAGAAATTTGAAGTTAGCGTTAATGCCAGATTATCGTATTCACCACATCGTCTGTTTACTTTTAAGCCTCAAACTCTCGTACCTACACAAATTACGATAGAAAATTGAAGTTAGCGTTAATGCCAGATTATCGTATTCACCACATCGTCTGTTTACTTTTAAGCCTCAAACTCTCGTACCTACACAAATTACGATAGAAAATTGAAGTTAGCGTTAATGCCAGATTATCGTATTCACCACATCGTCTGTTTACTTTTAAGCCTCAAACTCTCGTACCTACACAAATTACCATAGACAATTGAAGTTAGCGTTAAAACTCCTATTTATTGATGTATACTTTGTTTTTGCATTCGTTGTTGGTCAGAAACTACGGAAATAAAATGCGACAAGTGCGATGATTTGGCAACGCTGCATTGTGTCTGAGCCAGCCTTGCCAAAGTATCGTACTCATCGCATTGCATTGTCGTAGCTTCTGACTCATAACTATGGCAAAAATAAACAAACAATGATCAGTAAATAGGAGTTTTAACGCTAACTTCAATTTTCTATCGTTATTTGTGTAGGTACGAGAGTTTGAGGCTAAAAATTAATAGATACAATGTGGTGAGTACGATAATCTGGCACGCTGGTCCGAGCCTCCCTCCCTCCCTCCCCACACGCATCCGGTCCTCGCTGCGACTATGATTGAAACATGGAAAGGCAGGCAACAGAAAGGCTACTGGCTCATGACGAGGCTGCCCGCTCTCGTGATTTAATTGGGCCGTATTACCAAACATTTTGTCGCTTAAGTTCACCTATTTGACAAGGCTTTCCTAGGACGATTGGGCATTTCCAGGAGTAGTTTTTCTGACCTGATGGTAGTTTGTCCCTTCTTCAGGACCATGAACCTAAAGAAACGCTCATTATAACTCAATAGCCTCCCTCTTTGACCTTTAGAAATAGTTGATGTTAGAAGCGAAATGGTTTTATAATACCGACCAATATACCCGACAGTCACCTCAATGCCTGCACATCAATAGAGTCTTCCGTTTAGCGTAACCTGTTTCTGGGTCGTGATCTGTAGAGTCCCTTATAGAGTCCCGACAACCTAAGATTTGGACGCCATTATTGGCCCTGTTTTCACCACGAGAGCGTGTGCTAGCGTCTGAAAAGCACGGCGAAAACAGGCTCAATAACGGCGTCCAAATCTTAGGTAGTCGGGACTCTATAAGGGACTCTACAGATCACGACCCAGAAACAGGTTACGCTAAACGGAAGACTCTATTGATCTGCAGGCACTGAGGTGACTGTCGGGCATATTGGTTGGTATTATAAGACCATTTCGCTTCTAACATCAACTATTTCTAAAGGTCAAAGAGGGAGGCTATTGAGTTCTAATGAGTGTTTCTTTAGGTTCATGGTCCTGAAGTAGGGACAAACTACCATCAGGTCAAAAAAACAACTCCTGGAAATGCAATGATTCCAATGATTCGTCCTAGGAAAGCCTATAAGGGATTCTACAGATCACGACCCAGAAACAGGTTACGCTAAACGGAAGACACTGTTGATCTGCAGACACTGAGGTGACTGTCGGGCATATTGGTTGGTATTATAAGACCATTTCGCTTCTAACATCAACTATTTCTAAAGGTCAGAGAGGGAGGCTATTGAGTTCTAATGAGCGTTTCTTTAGGTTCATGGTCCTGAAGAAGGAACAAACTACCACCAGGTCAAAAAAACTCCTGGAAATGCCCAATCGTCCTAGGAAAGCCTATAAGGGACTACAGATCACGACCCAAAACAGGTTACGCAAAATGGAAGACGCTGCAAATAAAAACACTTCGGTACTACGTTCAGTTGATTCCCGACAACAATGTAGCTGTCAATGCGGCTGTCAAAGAAGATGACGGTTTTTGCACTTACCAGTTCTGCAGGAAGGTTGTTCCATTGGCGGATGGCTCGGTTTGAGATAATTATATTTTTATTTTTTTGCCGGTGTCTGTACTACTTCGCCTTGCCTGCATTGGTAGACCGTTATTTCCAGTTTTAGTTGAGAGCTTAAAGAACTTGGAGTGATCGATGTTACTGAACTTCTTTAACCCGGTAGCAGCGACGGGCCAAATTTGTGTCTTTACCGTGTAGCAGCGACGGGCCAAATTTGTGTCTTTACCGTGTAGCAGCGACGGGCCAAATTTGTGTCTTTACCGTGTAGCAGCGACGGGCCAACTTTGTGTCTTTACCGTGTAGCAGCGACGGGCCAAATTTGTGTCTTTACCGTGTAGCAGCGACGGGCCAAATTTGTGTCTTTACCGTGTAGCAGCGACGGGCCAAATTTGTGTCTTTACCGTGTAGCAGCGACGGGCCAAATTTGTGTCTTTACCGTGTAGCAGCGACGGGACAAATTTGTGGCTTTACCGTGTAGCAGCGACGGGCCAAATTTGTGCCATGATATAAACCCCCCAAAATAGATGATATATAATCTGATCACAAATGCTTTGATATATATTATGAACTGGTTTGTGTGAGTGATGATTTTTTCTCATTTTTCTCGCTTGGAGGGACCATTAAGAAACATGATCCCCGCTGCTACCTGGAAGGACCTGAATCAAAATAATCTTGTAAGCGTCTCTTTTTCAGCGTAAAGAGATTGAATCGCTTGAGTCGTTCCTCATACGGCTGAGCCCTCAAGGATGGAATCATTTTCGTAACGCGTCGCTAAACTTTCCAGTAATGCAATATCCTTCCCGTAACCCTTCAGGGCCGCGGGGACTCAAGCCTAGTGTTCTTGGCTATGCTTCCCCGTCCGCATATTCACGAGAAGTAGCACACATTTTCAGCCCCGCGCCGCGCTCCTCTCTGATTCGCCCGCTGGCTCTCAAGCTCCGCCCCCTTCCTCTGCGCCTCTGCCTCGCCTGCTCCCTGGCCATGGCGCAGAGGCTTCGTCAGGCCACCGCCGGGCTCGTCAAACAGTCCGTGAAATATATCCCAGGCTTTTCCTTCCCATTTTTTTTATTGTTTTCTTTCTATAACTTTTTTTAGGTTACTGTTTTGTCCTTTTATGTTTTTCTTCTTTCTCGACATTATTCTTTTTTTGTCTCCTTTCTTTTTTTTTTCTTTTTAACATTGTTTGCCTTCATTTATGGGTAGGCGGTGGCTGAGTGGTAGCGTGCTGGGCCCACATTCACCACGTGATGGACGACGCGGGTTCGAATCCCCTCGGATTTTTCAGTCACCGCCGAGTGGCTTAAAACTACCCACATGTTGTCCTGAAGACCACCCATCAACCCGGACTCTAGAGGAAACCGTCCAAGTGAATCAAGAAGATGGCGCCACTATAAACACTTGCCTGCGCCATGACGGGCTGGGGCCGACTACCATACAGGCCCCCTAAGAAAAAGCCTACCGGCGCTATAGGCGTATGCGTAAAAAAAAAAAAAAAAAAAAAAAAATCGTCACATCCTAACACACACACACACACACACACACACACACACACACACACACACACACACACACACACACACACACTGTCCTCTTTCCTCATATTTGTCCTCCCACCCATTCGTCTTTTTCCTGCGTTTCCTACTTTTAACTTTACATTTTCTTTTCTCCCACGCACCTCTCCTTTAACTAATTTCCTCCTCCTCCTCCTCCTCCTCCTCCATGAACGGCATCCTCCCACCTCTTCTCCTTAATTCCTCCTCCAATCTCTTCCCTTTTTTTTTTCTTTCTTATCCTTATATATATATTTTTTTCGTTCGCTTTTCCTCTCTCTCTTTAACCTAAATTTCTCCAGTTCCTTATTTTTCTTTCGTCTTTTTCTTTCTTTCTTTCTTTCTTCCTTCCTTCCTTCCTTCCTTCCTTCCTTTCTTGCTTTCTTTCTTTCTTTCTTTCCTTTCATCTTTCTCTCTTTCCTTTCTCTCCACTTCTTTTCCTCACTTCTTTTTCTGTGTCTTTAGAGAGAGAGAGAGAGAGAGAGAGAGAGAGAGAGAGAGAGAGAGAGAGAGAGAGAGAGTTAATGCAGATCACTAATATCGTGTTTCTTCCTTTCACAGGTAAGTTGACCCGCTGAGGAGGAACGGAGGAGGACAGGTAGATGGAGGAGGAGGAGGAGGAGGAGGAGGTAAGGTAAGGTAAAGAAGTGACGTCATCATGATTCTCACCATCATTATATCGTCATCGTCATAATTATCATTTCTTCTTTTTTTTTCCTTCTTTTTTCCTAATTTTCCTTCTTTTTCTTTTTTTTCTTGTTAATTTTCCGTCTTTTTTTATTTTCTTCTTCTCCTTCTTCTTCTTCTTCTTCTTATTATTATTATTTTCTTCTTCTTCTTCTTCTTCTTCTTCTTCTTCTTCTTCTTCTTCTTCTTCTTCTTAATTTTTTTTCTTTTTTTTTCTTTTTAATATTTCTTCTTCTTCTTCTTCTTCTTCTTCTTCTTCTTCTTCTTCTTAATTT
>NC_066555.1:7078029-7080529 GCF_024679095.1 Eriocheir sinensis | reverse complement strand
GGCGTAGTGACTCAATGGTAGATGGTGAGTAAGAAGAGGAGGAAGAGGAAGAGGAGGAGGAGGAGGAAGAGGAGGAGGAGGAGGAGGAGGAGGAGGAGGAGGAGGAGGAGGTTAAAGAAGACGAAGAAAGGGAATTATGATAATAATAATAATAATAATAATAATAATAATAATAATAATAATAATAATAATAATAAAAATAAATAAATTGAGGAGGCAAAGAAGTAGGAGAAGGAAAAATGATTATAAACAAAGGAAGCAAATTAGGAGGAGGAGGAGGCGGAGGAGGAGGAGGAGGAGGAAGACGAGAAGAAGTATGATGATGATAAGGAGGAGGAGGAGGAGGAGGAAGAAGAAGGAAAATAAACAGAGACGAAGTAAGAGGAGAAGGGGGAAGAGAGGAAGAACGAGAATAACGAAGGAGGTGAAGTGAGAAGAGGAGGAGGAGGAGGAGGAGGAGGAGGAGGAAAAATAAGATGTAACGGAAGAGGCGAAGTAAGAGGAGGAGGAGGAGGAGGAGGAAGAGGAACAAAAAAAAGAGGAGGAGGAGGAGGAGGAGGAAAAATAAGGTTTAACAGAGGAGGCGAAGTAAGAGGAGGAGGAGGAGGAGGAAGAGGAACAAAAAAAAAAAAAGAGGAGGAGGAGGAAGAGGAAGAAGAGGAAGGTTATGAGACTAATATATTTGTTTTCTTCTAAGTCTTTTCTTCTATTATTTTCTCTTCTCATTTTTTGGGGTCGAATCTTAACTGATAACACTGATAAGATAACAAGATAATGAACGAGGAAAGAACGGAAATTAAAGAAAAGAACAAGAACAAGGAAAGAATGGGATGAACAAAAACAAGGAGAGAAGAACAAGAGAGAAGAAGAAGAACAAGAAGAGAGGGAATGAAAAGAACAAAAACAAGAAAAGAGAGGAACAATAAGAACATGAACAAGAGAGAAGAAGAACAAGAACAAGAGAGAAGAAGAAGAACAAGAAGAGAGAGAATGAAAAGAACAAAAACAAGAAAAGAGAGGAACAATAAGAACAAGAACAAGAGAGAAGAAGAAGAACAAGAAAAGAGAGAATGAAAAGAACAAAAACAAGAAGAAAAAGAACAATAACAAGAACAAGATACAGAACAAGAAGAACAATAACAAGATATAAGCAAACAATATACACCTTTTCTTCTTTTCTTTTTCTATCTCTTCTTCCTTAATCCTTCCTTGCTAATAGAAATTTCTGCACAATGCATTTTTTTTTCTCGTTTCCAACACGTATTTTCTTCTTTTTCTACTTTTTCCTCCTTTATTCTTCTTTGCTATCATTCCTTTCTACACAATATTTACATCTTCTTTATTTTCTTTCTCATTTTCCTTCTTCTCTCCTTTTCTTGCTAATATTCCTTTCTACTCTGTGTGTGTGTGTGTGTGTGTGTGTGTGTGTGACGAAATTAAAGGGAAAAAAAAAGCAAAATTAGCATAAAAATAAAGAAAACATAAGAAGATTGAGAAATGTTGACACGGAAAAGATTAAGTAATTCAACAATAGGATTTTTAAATTTCTCAACGAGCAGAAAATTTAAAAACCGAATTTTGTAAACCGTACTATTTGAGGGACAATTGTATACTTTTCTTTTTTTTTCTTTTTCTGTTATTTTCTTTCTTTATTCTTCTTTGCTAATATTCCTTTCCACAGTAGACATCTTTTTCTTGTTGGTTTTTCATTTTCCTTCTTTTCTTCTTTTCTTTGCTAATATTCCTTTCTTTATATAATTTTCTTTTTTTTCTGCTTTTTCTTAATTTATTCTTCTTTGCTAATATTCCTTTCTACACTAAACATCTTTTTCTTTTCTTTTCTTTTTCATTTTCCTTCTTTGCTGATATTCCTTTCAACACCATAAACTATTTTCCTTCTTTTCCTGTATTTCTTCCTTTATTCTTCTTTGCTAATTCATCCCTTTTACTCAATGCATCTTTTTTGTTTTTCTTTATTTAATTTTCCTTCATTTCTCTCCTTGTTTTATAATAAATATTTCACTGATTGACTTGTTTTCTTTAATTTTCTTTCTCTTTTTAAACCCGTATCATCCATCTGGTTTTCTAATAAGTATTCTTTTCTGTTTTAAATATTTGTTTGTTTTTTCTCGCCTCCTTTAAATTCCTTTTTTATTTTGCTCTCTTCTGCTTATTTGCATTTTTATCAATATCTTTTTCTCGTTGACTTACTTTATTTTTTTTTACTCGTCCTACTTTTTCTTTCTTAATCTTTTGCGTGTCAACATTTCTCAATCTTTTTTTTTTCTTTATTTTTATACTAATTTTGCTTTTTTTCTCCCTTTAATTTCGTCACACACACACACACACACACAAAAAAAAAAAAAAAAAAAATTATATGAGGCCAAGTGAAGAGTCAACGCCATGTGTGTGTGTGTGTGTGTGTGTGTGTGTGTGTGTGTGTGTGTGTGTGTGTGTGTGTGTTGCATGCTTAATGAAGTGCGAACAGGTAAGGTCGTTG
>NC_066555.1:7073029-7075529 GCF_024679095.1 Eriocheir sinensis | reverse complement strand
AGAGAGAGAGAGAGAGAGAGAGAGAGAGAGAGAGAGAGTTATTAGGTGTTTACGTCGTTAAAAGTTATTCGCTAGGTTACGTAAGGTTAGATTAGGTTAGATGCGATTAAGGGAGGTTATGTTAAGTGTAATTTGATAAGGTTTGATTAGAATGGGTTAGATATGTTAAGATATGGTAGATTTGTAAGGTAAAGTGATCTCTAAAGCAATGTAAGATGATATTGATGGCATTTTTTTTTTTTTTACAACAAAGGCGAGCTCAAGGCACAAAAAAAAAAAACAAAAAAAAAAAAAAAAAAGCTGCACTCATGCTCTAAAGTAAAACAAAAGAGGTGGCCGAAAGGAAGATCAAATACATACTCATATAACTCTCATATAACGGTGCCATAGTAAAAGAGAACGCAACATTGGAAGAGGAGAATATGGAGAGGCCAAGAGAGATAGGAGTGACGATGGCGTGAAATCAAAGTGGGAGAAGAAACAAAAACAGGGAAGAGAAGGAAAGGAAGAAAAAAAAAAAGAAATATGGAGAAAGACGTTGAATTAAAGAAAAGGAAAAGGAAATTACGAAAAACGGGAGATTAAGATAGGAATAAGGAAGGAATGATAGCTAAAAAACAAAAAAAAATGGAACAAGGAGCATTATGTTATCCGATAAGGTAAGGTGATCTCTATAACAATGCAAGATAATGTTTAATGCCTTTTTTTTTATTTATTTATTTATTATTATTTTTTTTTTTACGTCTTGGCCTATTGCGCCGGTAGGTTTCTTCCCGGTGGATCCTGATGGTCGGTCCAAGGCTTCTTCCCGGTGGGTCCTGATTTTCGGCCCAGCCCGTTCTGGCGCAGGCGAGTGTTTATAGCGGCGCCATCTTGCATTGGCTCATGCTGCCCTCCCGGAGCTCATCTTTAATCCTAGAATTTTGAGTCCAGGTTAATAGGTGGTCTTCTGGACAGCATGTGGGTAGTTTTAAGCCACTCGGCGGCGGCTGAAAAATCCCAGCTTGGTGGCACCGGTCGAGGATGGAACTCGCGTCCTCCTGAACGCGGGGCCGTCTTGCTATCTGTTCAGCCACCGCCTACCCTAATATACTCATATAACTTCCATATAACGGTGCTATATGTTATCCGATAAAGTGAGGTGACTCTTCAACAATGAAAGATAATATTAATGCCATTCTCATATAACTTCCATATAACGAAGGCATACGTTATCCGACAAAAACATCAATGCGTTAATGATGATCTTGCCGATAAACATGAACAGTATAGCAGACGACCCACGATATCTTTTTTTTTTAGTTAACTCACCCACCTTAAAATATTGGATCTCACTGTCACGTCAAATCTGTGTTTGATTTTAACTAAAGTAAAACGCACTAACGCCTCCGTGGTGCAGTGGTTAGCGTGGCTATGATATAACTACGAATCCACGGGCCCGGTTTTAACCCCTTGAGTGTGGATTTCCTACAAGAAGACATCATCAAGCTACAGGAATGGAACAAAAAGTGGCTGCTACAATTCAATGAAGAAAAACGTAAAGTCCTGCATCTTGGGAGGGGATATCCAGCACACCAATACCACATGGGAAACACTCCACTATCCACCACAGAGGCACACCAATACCACATGGGAAACACTCCACTATCCACCACAGAGGCAGAGAAAGACCTGGGAGTGTATGTTACCAGGCTACCAGTGAAGGGATATCCAGCGTACCAATACCACATGGGAAACACTCCACTATCCACCACAGAGGCAGAGAAAGACCTGGGAGTGTATGTTACCAGGCTACCAGTGAAGGGATATCCAGCACACCAATACCACATGGGAAACACTCCACTATCCACCATAGAGGCAGAGAAAGACCTGGGAGTGTATGTTACCAGGCTACCAGTGAAGGGATATCCACCACACCAATACCACATGGGAAACACTCCACTATCCACCACAGAGGCAGAGAAAGACCTGGAAGTATATGTTACCAAGCTACCAGTGAAGGATATCCCAGCATACCAATACCACATGGGAACATTCCAATATCTACCACAGAGGCAGAGAAAGACCTGGGAGTGTATGTTACCAGGCTACTAGTGAAGGGATATCCAGCACACCAATACCACATGGGAAACACTCCACTATCCACCACAGAGGCAGAGAAAGACCTGGGAGTGTATGTTACCAGGCTACCAGTGAAGGGATATCCAGCACACCAATACCACATGGGAAACACTCCACTATCTACCATAGAGGCAGAGAAAGACCTGGGAGTGTATGTTACCAGGCTACCAGTGAAGGGATATCCAGCACACCAATACCACATGGGAAACACTCCACTATCCACCACAGAGGCAGAGAAAGACCTGGAAGTTATGTTACCAGGCTACCAGTGAAAACCAAATCCGTGCCAATCGCAGCAGACTGGTTAAGTCCGCCGTCCTGAGCGATCTGCGGGCACAGCTCAGCCACAGGTGTTCCCCGTGGTGCGCGGCGTGTGCTC
>NC_066555.1:7065529-7068029 GCF_024679095.1 Eriocheir sinensis | reverse complement strand
GCAAAAAGTACAGTGTCACCTTACAAGAAATACAGTGTAACGAAGTTGATATAGTGACACTACAAAGGTTACAGTGTCCCATTAAAGATTACAGTGCCACGCCAAGACATCGTAATGGCACTGTAGCCGGGATTCAGTGCCACTCCAAATGCTCCTCACGAAAGAACCAAAGTGACACGATACATATGATACAGTGACGGGGTACAGTGCCAGGCTACAGAGGTCACAGTGCCAGGAGTAGAGCCACAGTGCCACCCTCCAGAGGTTACAATGGTACTCTACGTGGCATGCCGGCAGGATCTGGGCCCCGAGTGTCCAGATTGGGCTCGTCGGTGGCACAGCTCAAATACCCTGGTTCATAATACTTACGTGGGGCGCGCTGACCCCCTCACCGGTTCTAGTCCCCCCGATAGCCCCACTCCGAGTCCCCCTTCCTCTCCTGTCTCCCTCAAACACCCCCACCACCACCACCGCTATAGTTACCAAGGCAACCTCCCCATTCACAACCTCCCACCCTCACCCCAATACAACCCCCACCAAAGCTCCCGCCCCCCTCACAGCTCAACCCTCTCCCCCCCCGACAACCCCCGCCGTAGTCACCAAACTTATAGCCCCCCGCCTTCAACCCCCCCCGACTACCCCCGCCGCCACCACCGCCACAGCCACCAAACCTCCCTTCCCCCTCACAACCCCCCTCCCTCGCCCCCCGACTACCCCCGCCGCCACAGCCACTGCCAGAAGAAGCCCCAGTGCCCCCCTCGCCGCCGCAACCGTCGCAAAGTTAAAGGTATCACCACTTCATCACTAATCATCACCACTTTTATCACCACTTCAGCATCACTTTAGCACCACATAACCACCACCACCACTACCACCACCACCACCACCACCACCACCACTATCACCACCACCAACAACAAGAACAACAACATAAATCTCAGTGGCACTATAATCGTTCCACTGTTTAAATTTTTTCCTTACGCCATCGTGTTTTTTAAGTAGGCCTACACAGTGGAGATATGGAAGATATGTGTTTGGCTGTGTTAGTTCAGCGTTCAGTGTATTTTTTTAAGCCCGTATTCTTAATTAACGTATCGGTGCTTGTTTGAAGAGCTTGCCATGGACTGTTTTGTGAGCCCAGTGACAATTTTACACGAGTTCCATTTCCTCTGCTCATTTGAACCCGACTGATCTCTGTGGTCCTTGGAAGTAGTCGGCAAGGCTTTTATAGTTGTTTTTGGGGCATTTCCAGGGGTAGTTTTGTGACCCTGGTGGTGGTATGACCCTTCCTCTGTACCGTGAACCTCAGATACCACTCATTTGAACCCGACTGATCTCTTTGGTCTTTGGAAGCAGTTGGCAAGGCTTTCATAGGTGTTTTTTTGGGGCATTTCCAGGGGTAGTTTTGTGACCCTGGTGGTGGTATGACCCTTCCTCTGTACCGTGAACCTCATATACCACTCACTTGAACCCGACTGATCTCTTTGGTCTTTGGAAGGAGTTGGCAAGGCTTTCATAGGTGTTTTTTGGGCATTTCCAGGGGTAGTTTTGTTTCCACACTTTGAACTCGAATACCGCCACCCATGAAAGCCCGGTTAACTTTATCTGTGACCTTGGAAGATACGTTATTTTATTTATTCTATCTTTAACTATTAATTCTTCCTCTTCCTCCTCCTCTTCTTCTTCTTTTTCTTCGTCTTCTTCTTTTTTCTTCTTCTTCTTCATTTTCTTCTTTTCCTTCTATCTTTAACTACTTCTATGCAACGTTTTTTTTTTTTTCCTTCAATGTCTTCGGTTTCTTGATATATCACCGGACTTCCTTTCCCTCTTTCTTCTTCTTCTTCTTCTTTTTCTTCTTCTTCTTCTTTCTTTAACAACTATTTCTATGCACCTATATTTTTTCCTGCAATGTCTCCGGGTTCTTGATATATCGTGCCGGATTTCCTTGCCCTTCCTATAACACTTTCCTCTTATTCGCTTTTTTTAGCCTAATATTCTCCGTTTTGTCCTTTAATCTGCTCCGTCATTTGTTTTGTTTTTCCTAGAATCGTTTGCTTTATGTTGTGTTTCTTCAATCTTTTCCTTCCTTCAATATTTCCTTTCCTAAGCTATTTTTTGTGTATATATATTTTTTTTTACCTCAATGACCCCTTACCCTGATATCCCCTACACCTTACCTTACCCAACTTAACCTGACCTTACCTTACCTAACTTAACCCTACCTTACCTTACCTTACCTAACTTAACCTGACCTTACCTTACCTAACTTAACCTTACCTTACCTTACCTTACCTAACTTAACCTGACCTTACCTTACCTTACCTAACTTAACCTGACCTTACCTTACCTTACCTAACCTGACCTTACCTTACCTTACCTAACTTAACCTGACCTTACCTTACCTAACTTAACCTGACCTTACCTTACCTTACCTAACTTAACCTGACCTTACCTTACCTTACCTAACCTGACCTTACCTTACCTTACCTAACCTGACCTT
>NC_066555.1:7025529-7063029 GCF_024679095.1 Eriocheir sinensis | reverse complement strand
CTTTCTTTCTTTCTATCTTTCTTTCTTTATTTATTTTACGTGTACGCCAATAGCACCGGTACGCTCTCTTGAGGGGCCTGGATGGTAGTTGGCCCCAGCCCGTCACGGCGCAGGCAAGTGTTTATAGTGGCGCCATCTTCTATGTTCTAGTTTTCTTTCTCGCTCTGTATTCCTTTTCGTTTTTTTTTTTAACGTTATATAACATTCCGTTCGTTCGTGCGTCATACCGCTTAACAACCACAGAGCAATATAGTCAGGCCATACCATAAACGGATTGCCAGATTGTCGTACTCTGAGCATTGCATTATCATTTTTAGGCTCCAAGAATGTCGTAACCACACAAATAACGACAGAAAATTAAAATGATCGTTAAAACAGTTAAATTTTGATGGTTTTCATAAACAATATAGTCAGCCCATACCATAAACAGGATCGATATACAGTTTTCACACCTTTGGCAACTCTTGTGTATCACCGAGCCAGCGTTGCCAGATTGTCGTACTCTGAACATTGCATTTATCATGATTAGGCTCCAAGACTGTCTTACCCACACAAATAACGACAGAAAATTAAAGTTATCGTTAAAACAGATAAATGTTGATGGTTTTCATATTTCTTCCTTAGAGCTATCTGTCAGGAAGTACGAAAATGGATTGCGATGAGTACGATACTTTGGCAACGCTGCACCGAGCCTTATCTTATCCTTCAATAACTGTACAGAAAAGGTTCAACCCACACTCTTGATATCAGGAATTTAAGAAGGGATTGTTGGGGGATCCCTTAAGTCCCTATTTGACGTATTTCCTTTGGTATTTGGTTGTTTGTTTAGCCTCATTAATCTGTCTGTCTGTCTGTCTGTCTGTCTGTCTGTTTGTCTGTGCGTTCGTTTGTCTTGTCTGTCTCTTTCTGTGTTAGTTTGTGCCTGTCCCTATTATCTTTTTCTTTCCTTTGTCCGTCTGTGTCTGTTACTGTTTGCCTGTCTGTCTATCTTTGTCTGTCTATATGTACCTGTCTGTCTGTCTTGTCTGTCTTTCTGTCTGCCTGTCTGTGTCTGCTTGTGTGTCCCTGTCTATCTGTCTGTATCTGTCTGTCTGTCTGTCTGTCTGTCTGTCTGTGTGTCTGTCTCTTGTCTGTCTGTCTATGTCTATCTGCCTGTCTGTCTATCTATCTGTCTGTCAGTCTGTCTGTCTGTCTGTCTTGTCTGTCTTGTCTGTCTGTCTATCTGTCTATCTGCCTGTCTGTCTATCTATCTATCTGTCTTGTCTGTCTGTCTGTCTGTCTCTATCTGCCTGTCTGTCTGTCTATCCATCTATCTATCTATATGTCTGTCTGTCTTTCTGTCTGTCTGTCTGTCTGTCTATCTGTCTTGTCTGTCTGTCTGTCTGTCTGTCTTTCTGTATGTCTGTCTGTCTGTCTCACACCACCTGCTAACCCCTCCCCTCTCCATCATTCTCCCCAGGTAACTCCCCTCATCAAGGTGTGTATCATTAACAGATGGTCGTCTTAGGTGATGCTTCGAGGCTTAAGATTTTCCCTCCTCGCCGTGTTTTCCCGCGCCACAATTACTCTGCAGCTGATCAGTCATAAGAACATAAGAACATAAGAACGTAAGGAGTCTGCAAGAGGCCAGTTGGTCTATACAAGGCAGCTCCTGGACTCTTGTTAAGTGATACCACACCTCTTAGGGTCGTATTACAAGACATTTCGTGGCCCAAGAACATCTATTTGACAAGGCTTTCGAAGGAGTTGTGGGCATTTCCAGGAGTAGTTTTATGACCCTGGTGGTAGTTTGACCCTTCCTCTGTACCGTGAACCTGAAGAAACACTCATTAGAACCCGCCTGACCCCCTCTTTGGCCTTCAGAAATAGGTGTTGTGAGAAGCGAAAGTGTTATGATTTCCCTCCCCACCGTGTTTTCCCGCGTCACAATTACCCGGCAGCTGGTCAGTCGTGTTAGGTGATGCTCCCCCGCTTGAGATTTCCCTCCATACCGTGTTTTCCCGTTCCCGCGTCAGTCAGCCCCGCCCGCCCGTCAGACACACGGCTGCTCCCTTTTCCCCGAGTCACTTTATTTTCACGCCCCGGACTTCGTGATTGTGGCGTGTGGTTTGAGGAGGAGGGGAAAGTATAGTTGCGCCAGATGATAGGGGGAAAGAAAACCGGATCAATGAAAAAGGGAAGAAAAAGATGGAGAAAGGGAGTGAGAAAGAAGGAACTGAATGCCGTATAAATAAGAAGAGAAAGCCAGATAATGAACGATTAGAACTGAAGGGAGAAAATAAGTTGGAAAGAAGGAAGAAAGGAAGTGTAGGAAAGACAGAATTAGCCTAAGACCTCAACCCTTTCTCTTAATCAGGCACCTCTCAGCATGGCTCCAGGTGGCGTTTCTAACTAGCCTACCTGGCGCTGGGATACTGTTATTTAGTCACAGGTGGTGGCGGCGGGGTTAGGCCTACGATAATATATACAGTTAACCGTACGATAATGTATACTCTCGGCCGCACGATAATTACCAGTGCCAACCACCTCGTTACACCGTCCATTAATTCGCTCGTTGGGGCCACCTGGAGCAGCGGTAACGGCACTGGTCTCCTCGCTCTTGCTCATAACAGGAAAGGAAAACCGCTAATGATGATATGCTGGAGGCTGCGATGACGACGTTTTGTGATTCGTTCTATCCAGAGGCAGATTTTAGTCCGTATTGTTAAACGTGCAGGCTTTTTTTTTTTTTTCCCTGTTGGCATTTCTCTCTCTCTCTCTCTCTCTCTCTCTCTCTCTCTCTCTCTCTCTCTCTCTCTCTCTCTCTCTCTCTCTCTCTCATGCAGTCTAAATTTAAGTTTTCGGCGCCCATATTACCACTAATTGCTGCACTACGGCTATACTCCAAAAAATAAATGAAAAAATAAATGAATCCGTAAATAAATATATGAATAAGTGAATAAATCCTCTCTTACACATGTATCCTTAGTTGTATAATCACACTCTATACTGCATGGGGGTTGGGATGGCATGCTCCTCCCTTCTCCTTTGTTGTTTACTTGCAACAATAAACAATCAATCAATCAATCTCTCTCTCCCCCACAGACGCACCGAAGCAGGGCAAGGGGGCGCTGCTGACCCGGGCCATCTCCTTCAAGGACAAGTTCGGCCGCCAGCTCGGGGGCATCAAATCTCCGAGGCAAGGTGAGGCGGGTCTGGCAACACTGCTGGAGTCCATGGGGGGGAGAAAAGTTGGAAAGTTTCGTTTAGTCGGCGCAACATCTGTGGTCATATGCCGGAGAGAGACAGACGGGGAAGGATTATAGGAGAAGGGACACAACCCCCGATTAATACCTGGTACCCATTCACTGCTGGGTGGACAGGGGCGTAGGGTATCGGAAAAGCCGCCCAATTTTTTCCACTCCGCCCGGGAATCGAACCCGGGCGTCCATGGGGCTGTTGGTTTTGTTTTATATTGTCACTTCCTTAACAAACCGCCTAAGTCATTATTTTCTACTCTACAGGAAATCAGAAAAAGAACTGCCATTATCTCATTTGGCTTAAGATTCAGGCAGAAATGAAAAGGTCACTTCTAGAACACGTGATGTCTGGTGATAGTATCGGAATGGGGCACGTGTGGAAAGTGTGGTGGTGGTAGTGTAGTGGTAGTGGTGGTGGTGGTGGTGGTGGTGTTAGTGGTTGTGGTGGTGGTGGTGGTGGTGGTGGTGTTAGAGGTTGTGGTGGTGGTGGTGGTGTTAGAGGTCGTGGTGGTGGTGGTGGTGTTAGAGGTTGTGGTGGTGGTGGTGGTGTTAGAGGTTGTGGTGGTGGTGGTGGTGTTAGAGGTTGTGGTGGTGGTGGTGGTGGTGTTTGAGGTTGTGGTGGTGGTGGTGGTGGTGTTTGAGGTTGTGGTGGTGGTGGTGGTGTTTGTGGTGGTGGTGGTGGTGGTGGTGGTGTTTGTGGTTGTGGTGGTGGTGGTGGTGGTGTTTGTGGTTGTGGTGGTGGTGGTGGTGTTAGAGGTTGTGGTGGTGGTGGTGGTGGTGTTAGAGGTTGTGGTGGTGGTGGTGGTGGTAGAGGTTGTGGTGGTGGTGGTGGTGGTGTTAGAGGTTGTGGTGGTGGTGGTGGTGGTGTTAGAGGTTGTGGTGGTGGTGGTGGTGGTGTTTGAGGTTGTGGTGGTGGTGGTGGTTGTTGAGGTTGTGGTGGTGGTGGTGGTGTTAGAGGTTGTGGTGGTGGTGGTGGTGTTTGAGGTTGTGGTGGTGGTGGTGGTGGTAGAGGTTGTGGTGGTGGTGGTGGTAGTGGTTGTGGTGGTGGTGGTGGTGTTAGAGGTTGTGGTGGTGGTGGTGGTGTTTGAGGTTGTGGTGGTGGTGGTGGTGGTGTTAGAGGTTGTGGTGGTGGTGGTGGTGGTAGAGGTTGTGGTGGTGGTGGTGGTGGTAGAGGTTGTGGTGGTGGTGGTGGTGGTGTTAGAGGTTGTGGTGGTGGTGGTGGTGTTAGAGGTTGTGGTGGTGGTGGTGGTGGTGTTTGAGGTTGTGGTGGTGGTGGTGGTGGTGTTCGTTGTTGTGGTGGTGGTGGTGGTAGAGGTTGTGGTGGTGGTGGTGGTGGTGTTTGTGGTTGTGGTGGTGGTGGTGGTGGTGTTAGAGGTTGTGGTGGTGGTGGTGGTGTTAGAGGTTGTGGTGGTGGTGGTGGTGGTGTTAGAGGTTGTGGTGGTGGTGGTGGTGTTAGAGGTTGTGGTGGTGGTGGTGGTGGTGTTAGAGGTTGTGGTGGTGGTGGTGGTGGTGTTAGAGGTTGTGGTGGTGGTGGTGGTGTTAGAGGTTGTGGTGGTGGTGGTGGTGGTGGTGTTAGAGGTTGTGGTGGTGGTGGTGGTGGTGTTAGAGGTTGTGGTGGTGGTGGTGGTGGTGTTAGAGGTTGTGGTGGTGGTGTTTGGGTACTTTAATATTCTAACATCCGCCTCGCTCCGGAGTTTTACATATTTCTGAAAATCTGATCGTACTATTTTTTTTTATAACCATTTCCTGCGGATATGACTAAACAAGGGCACCGAGGGAATGCATGCGGGCTGCACACGGTCTTGACTTCCGTATGACAACCTAGTATACCGTTCCCCTTGACTGGCAGAGGGGGCAAGTCCTCCCTGCCTGGAAAGAGAAAGAGGACCGTAAAAACTGCAACAACTACTGTGGGATTACGCCGCCCAGTGTGCCAGGCAGGGTGCTTGTCCATCCATTGGTCATGTGGATTTGCAACCAGGTGCTGAAGCGGCACGGACCTGAGCAGTCTTGGTTCGCGCCTGGTAAGTCAACAACTGACCGTATCCTATCAAAAAAGAAGTCTATTCATTTGGGCAAGGCCACTCACGGCAGCTTAGTCCCAGCGACTCCACTTCCCTCTTCTGGCTGGGTAGCTCCGAGCTGGATGATGTAACCTACTTATGTTAAGTAGTCAACATAAAATGGTAAGTTTCCAGGGGTAGTTTTGTGACCCTGGTGGTAGTTTGAACCTTCTACTGTACCATGAACCTAGAAGAAGCACTCATGAGAACCCAGCTGATCTCCTTTTTGGCCTTTGGAAGTAGTTGATGTGGGAGGCAGAAGTGTTTAAGAGTACCTGCCTTAAAGATCACTGCGTCACTCTTCCTCCCGTTGAAGGTGGTGGTTCGCGTCGCCTGAGCCGACGCGACACACAAAGCTTTACTGGATCGAACAAGCGAACTCCAGTCTTTGGGTTGTGGGGCCGAAGAGGAGATTAATAATGTTGTAATGAGTGTTTTTCACGTTCATGGCACAGGAGAAGGATCAAATCACCATCAGGGCCATAAAACTACCCTTGGAAATGCCTAAAATCCAAGCTTTGAGAAATGTGTGAAAGTTTGGATGCCGAAATGTTTATATGACCCTTAATTAAACCCCGAGCCACTCCCCTCGAAGCGCCTGCCAAGACAAAGAAGAAGACTTTGTACTCCATAATTTCAAGTTGAAGCACACGTGTAATGTAGAAGTTAGAAGTACTGTGCGTATCTTTGAACCCCTTGACTGCGGATTTCCTACCAGAAGACATCACCAAGCTACAGAAATGGAACAAAAAGTGGCTGCTATAATTCAATGAAGAAAAATGTAAAGTCCTGCACCTTGGGAGGGGATATCCAGCATACCAAATACCACATGGGAAATACTCCACTATCCATTGCAGAGGAAGAAAAAGACCTGGGACTATGGCTACCAGCGAAGGTCAAATCTGTGCCAATCGCAGCAGACGGGTTAACTTCCTCTAAATTAAAAAGTTATTCCTAATTATAAGTTCACAAAGTATCAGTATGTATTAGTGTGTCTTTTAGTCCTCGTCCGTCCCTGCCCCTGAACCCCCCACCAACCCTCTGCCCCTCCACAGGCGCGATGGAGAACGCGGGAGGCGAGCCTGCGGTGAGCGGCGAGAGCGTGCAGGACAAGGTGGAGGCCCTGTGGCGGTCACTTAATTTCAGCAAGTACGTGGTGACGGAGTCCACCTTTTACATGCTGCCCGGCTGGACCACGGCGGTGCTGGAGGCGGTGTTCGCGCTAATGGTCATACTCAAGCCGAAATTCACTAACCAGAACAGGTGAGACTTTCCTTACTGTATAATCACACTCTGTCCTGCCTGGGGGTTGGGATGGCATGCTCTACCCTTCTCCTTTGTTGTTTACTTGCAACAATAAACTATCAATCAATCAATCATTTTGCTCTTTCTTCAGGAGTAGTTTATCACCTCCGTGTCTGGTGTTAATGCAATATTCTCCTTTCATTTTTTTAATCTTTTTGTTTTTTTCTCTTTGAAGACATGTTATCACTTTTTTCCAACTATTTCAACATTGTTTTTTGTGAACCCAGACTCAGATTATTGAAATATTACCGGAAAAGCATGTCAAGGTTTATTTTAAGAGACTTTGTTCTAGTTTCAAAGATGCTTAACAATCTCTCTGTATAATGTTTTGAAGACATGTTATCACTTTTTTTCCAACTATTTCAACATTGTTTTTCTGTGAACCCAGACTCAGATTATTGAAACATTACCAGAAAAGCTTGTTAAGGTTTATTTTAAGAGAGACTGTTCTAGTTTCAAAGACGCTTAACAATCTCTTTGTATAATGTTTATATATTTATTTGACAGCTTCACGACACCATAACCTCCCCCCAAAACACGCTTCATATTTCTTTGTTTTTTCCATGGAGCCAAAACAGATGAGTTAATTGCCTCACTTCATGGAGGAATCTCGTTGACTTTTCTTTGTCTTGTATTTCATTTTAGGGACGATGCCTCTCTGAGCTCCATTGACTTAAGGACACAAAGGTTTGGGCGTGTGGCCGTTTGGTAAAACTGTTGCCTGATTTCCTGCTTCACGTGATTAAATTTGACAGTTTTCTTTTTGATTCTGATTTCTTCACTGACTACGATGTGCTTCTTGATTTGCCGTTCCCACAAAGCTAAGAGATACTTGTGCTTACTATAGTAAAACCAAATTGTCAAGTTCGTTTGGGCGTTGGCTCCCACGGGTCCTTTCCTCCCCTCTACTCTGCCACACAGCCCCAACACCTATCCCTTCCTCTCATATGTAAGCTATAGGTAACATATGAGAGGATAAAATAGGTGTTGGGGCTGTGTGGCAGAGCAGAGGGGAGGAATGGACCTGCAGGAGCCAACGCCAAAACGGACTTGACAATTTGGTTTCACTATAGAGGAGGAGGAACAGTGCCATGGTGTGAAGGGAAAGAGGGGCATACTCGGGAGGGAGGAGAAGGAGGAAAATGGTAACGAGGGATGGGGAGGAAAGAGAGAGGGGGACATAGGAGAAGGAGGAAGAGGAGGAAGAGGAAATTGCTACTGAGGGAAGGGGAGGAGAGAGAGAGAGGGGGACATAGGAGAAGGAGGAAGAGGAGGAAGAGGAAATTGCTATAGAGGGAAGAGGAGGAGAGAGATAGAGGGACATAGGAGAAGGGGAAAGAGGAGGAAGAAGAAATTGCTATAGAGGGAAGGGGAGGAGAGAGAGAGGGACATAGGAGAAGGGGAAAGAGGAGGAAGAGGAAATTGCTACTGAGGGAAGGGGAGGAGAGAGAGAGAGGGGGACATAGGAGAAGGAGGAAGAGGAGGAAGAGGAAATTGCTACTGAGGGAAGGAGAGAGAGAGAGGGGGACATAGGAGAAGGAGGAAGAGGAGGAAGAGGAAATTGCTACTGAGGGAAGGGGAGGAAAGAGAGAGAGGGACATAGGAGAAGGGGAAAGAGGAGGAAGAGGAAATTGCTATAGAGGGAAGAGGAGGAGAGAGATAGAGGGACATAGGAGAAGGGGAAAGAGGAGGAAGAGGAAAATGCTATAGAGGGAAGGGGAGGAGAGAGAGAGAGGGGGACATAGGAGAAGGGGAAAGAGGAGGAAGAGGAAATTGCTATAGAGGGAAGGGGAGGAGAGAGAGAGGGACATAGGAGAAGGGGAAAGAGGAGGAAGAGGAAAATGGTACTGAGGGAAGGGGAGGAGAGAGAGAGAGAGGGACATAGGAGAAGGGGAAAGAGGAGGAAGAGGAAATTGCTACTGAGGGAAGGGGAGGAGAGAGAGAGAGAGGGACATAGGAGAAGGGGAAAGAGGAGGAAGAGGAAATTGCTATAGAGGGAAGGGGAGGAGAGAGAGAGAGAGGGACATAGGAGAAGGAGAAAGAGGAGGAAGGGGAGGAGAGAAAGAGAGGGACATAGGAGAAGGAGGAAGAGGAAATTGCTACTGAGGGAAGGGGAGGAGAGAGAGAGAGAGAGAGAGGGACAGGAGAAGAAAGAGGAGGAAGAGGAAGAGAGGAAAAGAGGAAGAGGAACATAGTCAAGAAGAGAGGGGAGGAGGAGGGGGAAGAGGAAACTGACATGGAGGAGAGAAAGAGGGACATACAAGAGGAAGCAGGAGAAGATGAAGAAAGAGGAGGAGGAGGAGGAGGAGGAGGAGGAAAAAGAAGATGGTTTGTGTTCTTTATCGACATTCATCCAAGCCAATGTTCCCTTCCTCCCTCTTTTTGCTTCTCTAAACTCCTTCATCTTTCTCTCTTCTACATTCTCCTTCATCTGTTTTCTCTTTCCTTTGTTCCTTACCTCAGTTCCTTCTTTACTGATGTGCATTCAAGAGTGATAATTAAACAGCTTCCTTCACTCCCTTCGTAAATCATCTTCATCTGTTTAACCTGGTAGCAGCGGGGATCATGTTTCTTAATGGTCCCTCTAAGCGAGAAAGATGAGAAAAAATCACCCCTCACACGAACCATTTCATAATATATATCAAAGCATTTGTGATCAGATTATGTATCATCTATTTTTGGGGGGTTAAAATCATGGCACAAATTTGGCCTGTCGCTGCTACACGGTAAAGCCACAAATTTGGCCTGTCGCTGCTACACGGTAAAGCCACAAATTTGGCCCATCGCTGCTACATGGTAAAGCCACAAATTTGGCCTGTCGCTGCTACACGGTAAAGCCACAAATTTGGCCTGTCGCTGCTACATGGTAAAGCCACAAATTTGGCCTGTCGCTGCTACACGGTAAAGCCACAAATTTGGCCTGTCGCTGCTACACGGTAAAGCCACAAATTTGGCCTGTCGCTGCTACACGGTAAAGCCACAAATTTGGCCTGTCGCTGCTACACGGTAAAGCCACAAATTTGGCCCGTCGCTGCTACACGGTAAAGCCACAAATTTGGCCCGTCGCTGCTACACGGTAAAGCCACAAATTTGGCCTGTCGCTGCTACACGGTAAAGCCACAAATTTGGCCTGTCGCTGCTACCGAGTTAACATCCAGTTTTCCCATAATCTCTTGTGAGGTTAGACGGCCGATGATGGCCTTACAACTCTTTCTGTCCCTTGCTTCAACATCTCCAATCTTCCAGTGCTGCCAGATCCTCTTCAACACACTGCCTCCATGTCTTTCTATTTTTATATGTAATAATGATCATTTTTCTGTACATTAAGTTTGACTGCATACCATGATTTGGGTGGATGTGATTATTTTGCGCCAGAATCTTGTAATTTTGATATCTTCAGTATGGTACAGTAGGCCCTTCATTGAGTGTTTGTTTTAAAAGATTTCCTCATAATGCCCTCTTGACCTGACTTCTTTGCACTCACACTAAAAAAAGTCCCATGAGTCCCAAACCAATAAATTGATAAATCTCATTAACCTGGTACCAGTGACGGGCCAAATTTTTGGCTTTACCGTGTAGCAGCGATGGGCCAGATTTGTGACTTTACTGTGTAGCAGCGATGGGCCAAATTTGTGGCTTTACCGTGTAGCAGCGATGGGCCAAATTTGTGGCTTTACCGTGTAGCAGTGATGGGTCAAATTTGTTGCTTTACCGTGTAGCAGTGATGGGTCAAATTTGTGGCTTTACCATGTACCAGCGATGGGTCAAATTTGTGGCTTTACCGTGTAGCAGCGACGGGCCAAATTTGTGGCTTTACCGTGTAGCAGCGACGGGCCAAATTTATGGCTTTACCGTGTAGCAGCGATGGGCCAAGTTTGTGCCATGATTTAACCCCCCAAAATAGATGATACATAATCTGATAAAAAATGCTTTCTTATATATTATGAAATGGTTTGTGTGAGAGGTGGTTTTTTCTCATTTTTCTCGTTTAGGGGGACCATTAAGAAACATGATTCCCGCTGCTTTGGGTTAAAGTAATACATCCATTTTGCTTACATTCCCTTGGTACCGGCCTTGCATTGAAAAGTGGGTCTATTGTAAAATGGGTTTGGGGATGTGGTCAAGTTGAGGCTTGGGTGCATTGCTGTAACCTCCATTTTGCTTGATTTTCCATGGTGCGCTGTCTTGTGTTCAATAGCGGGTCTACTGTTACACCAAAAGGCCTCCAATAGAATTCTCATAGATTTTCCCTTTCCCCCATTTTTTAAAGTTTTATTAACAATGAACAAAATTTCTCTTGGGCGTGTGTGTCTTAAGCTACAGGTATTAAGATGATTAACCCTGTAGAATTGACGGGCCAAATTTGTGACTTTACCGTGTAGCAGCGACAGGCCAAATTGAGGCTAAGATTTGTTGCTGCTCCTCTGCCCTCAGCTCAGCCGTGTCGTCGGTCATCTCAGGCGTGCATCAGAGCCTGGCGGAGCTGGTGCGGTGGAGTGACCAGCGGCTGCTCTACGAGGACGACACACACAACACCCAGTCGATTCAGGATGTGGTCAAGATGGTAAAGGAAGCCGTCCAGGTAAGGCTGTGTGCACCAGAGGGGAGGGAGTGCAGGATGGTGGCGTGGGAGACTCTGCTGCTGTCACGTCACGCAGTGCTTGCCGTATGATAAAGAAATGTGACCTGAATGGAGAATTGGTCAGTGTTTGTTACAGGTAACTCTCGATTTACGCGAGTGTTGCGTTCTTGAAGAGGTCGCGTAATTAAAAAACAATGTAAATCAAACAAGAGGTAGGTTTCTGTCGAAAAATAAATAATGTAATTTTCTGCGTATAGCGCGCATTTTTTCACATAAAAAATGCCTGAAAGTTTAGCTCTGCGCGTTATACGCTGAATGTACAAATTTTTAATGATTTTTTTCTTCTTTGGGATGTTTTTAAGGGTCTGTTTTTCGTCTTATCCAATAACAACAGCAAACTTACCTTTATTATTGTTTATAATCCTTCATAGTCCGTAGCTGTCCTATAATATGTTACCATAGAATACAGGGCGATCTAATAACTACTATACAAAGACTAAATCGGTGGAAGATCGCCCATGCCTTGCTGTTATCCCGTTTTTCCGTCGGGCGCCATTTGTATGATCTTGATCTTGATGTCACAGGTGGCTTAAGATTGTATGACTAAGGAGCAGTACAAGCTACATAAAAAATCATATTGGAAAAAAATGTCCATGTGTTCATTATTAATTATTAATATTAGAGAGAATAATGGAGTGAATATGATATCAGAAACTGTACATAATGAGTCTTGTACGAGGAGTTATTTCACGTAATCCCAGCCAGGCCGCCATTTGCATTGTTTACAAACCACACAACCACACCCACACAACAAACAGCTGCATGCCGCGTGTCACCAGAACCGAGATATCCACTCGGGCACTCATTCTCAGCCTCTCTCGTGTGAGGAAGAAATGAGGGACACCATGAGGGGCTGGCTAGTATTGGTACCGGTACCGAGCAGCCTGGTACCAGTACCGTACCGTATTGCTGGTACCGGTACCTGCCCACCCCTATTGCTGAGTAGCGTGGCAGCGTAGGTACTGTATTGTTCAAGTGGCGCGCGGGAAGAACTGAGCTCAGCTGTGTGGCCGTGTGAGTTCAGTTGCGTGAGACATCTGGTGGCCACTCCATAAAATATCGCGTATAAGTGAAAAAAACGCCTAAATTAAACATTTATTTGGATTTTGGACCCCGCGTTATTTAAAAAACGCGTAAACCAAACTCGCGTAAATCGAGAGTTACCTGTACCGTTACCATGGTCGCTGTTTTCCTGAAGGCTTCGTGGAGTATCACCTTATTTTTTAAATGTCGTGTCACTCATTGTTAACCTGGTAGCAGCGACGGGCCAAATTTGTGGCTTTACCGTGTAGCAGCGACGGGCCAAATTTGTGGCTTTACCGTGTAGCAGCGACGGGCCAAATTTGTGGCTTTACCGTGTAGCGGTGACAGGCCAAATTTGTGCCATGATATAAACCCCAAAAAATAGATGATGCATAATCTGATCACAAATGCTTTAATATATATTATGAAATGGTTTGTGTGAGGGGTGATTTTTTCTCATTTGTCTCGCTTGGGGGGACCATTAAGAAACATGATCCCCGCTGCTACCGGGTTAAAAATGATGTGGCTGCTTTTGTCTTTTTCAACCCGTTTTTGAAGGCGCAGTTACTAGTTGGTTGTGCTTATTTTTATTATATAACTTCTTATGACGATTTTTTAATGTCAACTCAGTGAAAATCCAACACTGCTTCCAAACCGTGTCCCAAGAATGGAATAAAAAACTCAAACTAGCCACATAGCTGTTCTTAAATACTGATATATACACCAGTTACAAAATCTGGCGAATGTAACAAAGGAGGCAGCTCAAGGGCACACACACACACACACACCCCCAAAAAAAATAAAAAAAAATAAAAAATAAAAAAAATAAATAAATAAATAAATAAATAAATAAATAAATAAATGTTATGGCTCTTATATTCCTGAAGGCTATGCAGAATATGTGTCAAATTAATGCTATGTTTATCATGTGTTTCAGGCATTGATTGACCTTGCAGCTGATAAGGAAAACCTGTACATATCAGACTCCAGCATGTCTCCGTCCACCCTTGACAACAACAACTCAATAGACAAGTCCCTGGGGTACTACAGGTGGGTCAACACTCTGTCAAGGCTGCTGTTTAATAGCTTGCAACTCTGTCCTTTCTTCCCGTCAAGGCCTCAGTAAACAGCTTCCAACATTGCCCTTTTTTACGATGCTGTGCCTTTGTTAAGCATGCATTGTCCTTCAGCTATTTAAGACTATTGATTTCTTTCCCTCTTCCAGCAGTGGGAGTTCAAAAATATCAAACCACAGTTACTATCTACCATTCTCCTCTCACATGTTTGCTTCTCTCGTGCTATTAAAAACTGTTCATTCCTTTCCGTCTTCCACCAGTGGGAGTTCTAAAATATCAAACCACAGTAACTATCTACCATTCTCCTCTCATTTACTTGGTTCTCTCTTGCTATTAAAAACTAATGATTCCTCTCTTCCAGCAATAGGAGTTCAGAAATATCAAACCACCGCAACTCCCTTCCCGAGATCAAGCAGGACTCCCCCATCGAGCAGAATAGTCAGTTCCTGCAGACGGGGGACAACCTTGGGAAGCTGAGTCATTCCCGAAGCTCCGACTCAATACTCGCTGAGGTGCCGCCCCCCAAACCTGCCCTTCCCAACTGGTGAGTGTGTGTGTGTGTGTGTGTGTGTGTGTGAGCGAGCGCTTGTGACGAGAAGGAGAGGGAGAGAGGGAGAAAGATATGCATCTCAGCCTCTATTTCATCCTTATTATTTTTTTTTTTTTTTACAACAAAGGAGGCAGCAGAGATCTGTCTTGACTTACACGCTTAGCTGTGTAAGAAGAAAACTGGTCTTTTCCCACTGTAGGCAGACTCCAAGGGTTCCAGTTTCACCCTTGTAATTCCCTCCCCATCGTCTTCTCCACAGCACTGATAAAGCCCCACCGCTGCCTCCCAAGATAAAGCGTCTCAAAGCCAACCTGCATGAACCCTTTGCCGGACACCCCCACACTTCCATCACCTCCCCTGTCGGCCACAGCTCAAGGGAAAACTCCTCTGACTGGCTCAACCACAGCCATGGCCCACACTCCCTCTCTGAAACACTAGAGAGGTGCTCCTTGACCAACTCCTCGGACCAGGTCTCTCCAGCCTCAAGCCAGGATTCCATGAACCACCCGCACGATGACCCGCCGGCCTCCAGGACAAGCTTGGACTCCTCAGGGTCTCTGTACGACCGCTCAGAAGTGGACTCGGACTTCAACAAGAAGCTCTCCAACACGAGCTTTGATGCACTCGCCATCACTCGGGGGGACGCCAACTCAATCCAGAAATTTAGTTCCAGCAGCAGCAGGTATTTTGAGAGGTAGGATGCCGCAACAGTTACCTACATTGTGGTGTTGTAAGAGAATCATCATAAGACATCCTAGCTTTCTCTCTTTCCTCTACTCATCGTCATAATCTTCATCATCATCATCATCGTTTAACGTCCATTTATTCCCTATGGTGGGGTGGGTTTCTCTACTCATTATCACTTGCAAGAGTTTCATCATAGTTATTATTCTCACCTATACTTACCATTGAGTTTTCTTACACTTCAATAAGATGGAAAATAAAGAGTAGAGAAATTAAAAAAATAAAATAATAAATGTATTCAAGACTCATGAAATGGAAATCACCTCGTGTATTTTTTTCTGTGTTATAAGAGGAGGAGGAGGAAGAGGAGGAGGAGGAGTGTAGGAACCAGAGAGGTGGCTGTGTCCTCACACCCGCATCCTCCTCCTCCTCCTCCTCCCAGTGCTGAAGGACCTCTGAAGTCAACACAAATCACCTTGTTTATTTATTTTTTATTATCTTGTTTTGAAGGGAGTTCTGAGGGCAACACAAATCACCTTCCTGTGTAACCGTGTAGCAGCGACGGGCCAAATTTGTTCCATGATATAAACCCCCCAAAATAGATGATACATAATCTGATCACAAATGCTTTGAAATATATTATGAAATGGTTTGTGTGGGGGGTGATTTTTTCTCATTTTTCTCGCTGGGAGGGACCATTAAGAAACATGATCCCCGCTGCTACCGGGTTAAGTCTTCTGTGGTATATTGATGAAGGGAACTCTGAAGGCAATATAAATCACCATCTTATTGAATTTTTTTGTGTTATAAGTGATGAAGGCAACTCTGAAGGCAACAGTCTTTCCTGCCCCCACAGTCAGCTCAGCAAGAGGACCTGTGAGAGTTCGTCTGTCACGGTGCTTCACTCGTCCAAGGTGAGCCAGGAACCCTCCCTCTGGGTCCTCCTCATGCATGGTGTTATTCCTTCTCATGATGCATGGGACAATGACCATTGAAAGCAAGAAGTAATTTGTTGTTTTGGTATTGGTAATAATCTTTACTTGTTTATTTGTTATATGATGTCAGTAAACTCATGACACTTTGTAAAATGACGTGTTGAGTTGAATTTAAAATACTAGATTATTCCTTTAGGCAAAGGAGTTTTCTACATTTAAAAAAAGACATTGAAGGGAAATGACTCTTCTCAGCTATTCTGAGAGGGATGAGAGCAAGATACACAGATGCTTAACTAAGATGCATAAAGTAATGGTTAGAGTTTTGTTGAACCTGAGGATGATTATGGAATAAGTAAAATGTCTGCCACATTGTGCCAAATTACATATTTTACTGAGGTTGAAGTCAGACATAAGATTTCCCCTGTGAGTGAAAACACTAGACTTTTGGAGTAGTCACAAGTAACCCTTGCTTGTGAAAATCTTGCATCATTCTCTTTCATCATCAGGCACTATTTTGTTACTGTCACTGGTAGTAAAATATCTTTTTCTTGTATTTTCACAAAGGTAATTCAAGGTTTTCAGTTAACACATGTTACTGTCCAGTGGTGTCAATACAGTGAATGGTTATCTTGTTAACTCCATGTTAACAGCTGAACACCATTGCAATAGATCATTCTCCATAACAGAGATTGCTGTGCTTCATTTTTCACTAAAATCAAACTCACTGAACAGCAGCAATTGCTGATTATTGTAAAATGTTGCATAACTGAAGGTTTAGTTTCTAAATATTCTTCTTGAATGTTGTTTCAGAATACTCTTTTGAAGTAAATCAGAAGTAGCTATACTTGAGGTTTCATGTGTCATTTATCACTTGCTTCATATTGTTATATTAGTGTTTGTAGAACTATTGTTTTGCTTTAAAGTATTGATTATAATAATTTTTATGAACATTCAGTTTTAACTTTATTTTAATTTTTCTGAGCTAGAACAAATAGTTATGTTCCTTTTCACTGTAATTCAGTTGATTTGGAGTCCAGTTTCCACCCTCCAATGCACATTTTCTTTTACATTTGCATGACAACCTCCTCAGATCACATGTACCCAACATACGTTCCGTTCCACCACCACCACCACCACCCGCTCCTCCACCTCCTCCTCCACCTCCTCCTCCTCCAGTGCCAGTGAGGTGGGTACCCCAGCCTGGCCAGTGTGTGTGTGTGTGTGTGTGTGTGTGTGTGTGTGTGCGTGCGTGCATGCATGGTGCATATGAGTGAGTGTTCTCACCAAGGCGTCAAACTTGCTTACTTTGATGCATTCATCACGGTGCATCTGCTCAAGAAATGTTGTTGAGCTTTTCCCATTGTCATGCCTCGTGGGGTTTGCTTGACAGCTGATAACATTTTACATGTGGCTGTTCCCAGTTTGCTGGACACCACATGCTAAGCAGAGTTGAAGGATCACAAACTAACAGAGATAAAATGTTTGCAACCAGAGAAGGGAAGAACGTCTCGTACTAAAAATATATTTACACATCGCTCATCAATGCTAACATTCCCTGCTGCTCCTTCCCATGGTGAGCCTCACAGCCACTTGCTCCGCCAGGTGTCATGAGGAATAAGTGGAACTTAAAAAATGTAATTTGTTGTTTGCACTTTAGTATGCCACAAATTTATTTGGTGATGCCATAACAGTGTGTAGTGCTTGTATAGATTGCTTTTAAGTTTTGAATGTGAGTATTTTCAGTATGCATATCTTTTTAACTTTTACTAACATTTTTTTAGACTTTAATAAGGTGAGTTTTTAACCTGCACATTATAGACATGAGACGGTGAAAGTTTATGGAAACTTAGACTTCTGGTGTTTGTGTCAGGAGGAACCCTTGGTGATGAACTGAGAGAAACACGGTCAGAAGGACCAACGACTTGTGTGACCTAAGAAGTGTTGATGAGGAAGAGTCCAAGGAGTCGATGCACTCCACTCAGATAAAGTAATTTTGCAAGACTGTCAACAAGTATGGCATGGGTTTATGTGAACCAAAACCCTGAGTATATACGTGCTCGACCCAGACAGACAAAACAGCAACATTAGGGACTTGTCATCATGAGAGAAGAGTGAGAAGGCTGACTCTTGCCTATAAGACTTGTTAAAAGTAAATTCTTACTGTGACTGAGCATGGAAGCCTACATTGTAGTATCAATAAACGACTAGCTGACTAACTTCACTTTGTGGCAGTTGTGTGCTTACTTGGCTTCTAAGACTGCAATGATGATGACAAAACTATGTAATAATCTGTAAATAGCTTGAAGCACATCCTGCATTTCTCCTCTGGCCTAACCAGCCAATAAGCAACAGTTGTTCATCTGTTTAACACTGGCATGGTTCTTTATCAGCTGGGCTTGCTGTGGTCACAAACATCGTACTATATTCTTGGCTGTCTTTTTTGGAGTGGTCGGCTGCTGCCCTGTGGCGTCCCATCACTGCCCGTCCTCATTACTAGAACGCAGGTGTTATGCTCTTGCTAATCAAGTGTTACATGTCCTGTTGATAATTTGTCTCATTTTATTGAATTAAAACTAGTTTTGTCATACTGATGCTAAGTGCCAAATGCCATTACTGAGTGACCAGTTTATTAAATATTAGCTCTATTATGTTGATCATTACCAAGCTTTCTTACCTTATTGTTCTGTGGCCTCAGCTCTTTAACAAGTATGCAACAAGTTAAATTGTGCTCTTGAAAACTGGTTATGGCTCATGGTTTCTCATGAATCTGTACAATATGAGCTTTTGATGAACCTTTTAGAACCAGTGATTGCTTACAACCTTATATAATTTTTTTCTGAGGTAAGTGAGCTGTACAAAACCTAAGGTTGCCTTTCCTCTGCAGGGAGACAAATATGATGGCAGTGACAGATCAGCCTCGTCTCTACGAGTGCAGGACAGACAGAGGTTCCCGCCCAGCCGGGCCTTCTCCACCTACGACAACCTGGACCAAGGGAGCTTCGGGGACAGCCACGTGCAGGTGCTGTGACGCTTCATTGTCAGGACTGTTACGTCTGCTGTGTGTGTGCGGACCATTAGTGTTTGTCTACTAGTCCCTACACAGCATCAGTATCAAGAAAAGACTTTGTCTGGAAAATGAAGCTTAAGTATGAAGAGTGTCAAAATAAAGATTGGTCAACCTGTATAACTTTGGCAATGGTTGGTCTTCATATCATGGTTCAAATTTTCCAGAGCAATTCTTTTCCTGATCTGAGTTCTAGTCTGTCTTTCTGCCCCTTTTACTGTAATTTTACTGTGCTGCCTTTCCTGTTTCCAAGTGCCGTGTGTATGAGGTCTGTTGTAAGTGCAGTTTTACCTTTTCACAATAGGGCTGTAATATCCCACTTGGTAGGATGCTCTAATAAAAAAGTCATTTGTATAATATATGTGAATTCCTGCTGAAATGATGATGAAACAGACACATTCACTTAATTGTGTGTATCATAAGATATTGTTATGTAATTTCATTCATTGTTATTCAGTAGCCCTTACCTTAGATAGTTTTAGTGGGAAACCTAAGAAAGTAACTTGAGGATCAGCCTTGGCGTCGGGCAGTGTGGGTGACTGGTGTTTTTACTAAGTGACACTTCCTGCACTTGCTGTGGGGGTGGTGGTCCACTTTACCCCATTGGGCCACCACTATAGTCCACCTTCCCCTACCTAAAAAGAAGGAAAGTTAATTTCTTAAGGAAATGTGGGTCATGAGAAGTAATAGTGATGGTTGATCTTTTTAGGATGAGGGACCAAGCCCCAAGGTGCCACCCAAGACACGAAAAATTTGCAGCAGCAGCAGCAGCAGCATAAGTAGTGGCTATGAGACTCGGGGAATGAGTGTGGTGAGCAGCAGCAGCCAAAGCTCCTGTAGCCAGGAGAACAGCACCATGGTACATATGCGTCGAGTTTTCACCGTAGCAGGCGATGATAATCCGCCTCCACTGCCGGAGAAGAAGAAGCACGGTAATGTTCCCAGATGCTTGATGGCTTATGTACAGTAGAACCTCATGGTTGCTTAAGATGACATCTAGAAGGGTTCAGTAGCTAAGTTTTGAACAAAGTAAAAATGTACTAAATGATTGTTTGTGCCTCATTATCAACATACAAAGAGCTGTAAATAAATATCATATAGTTAATTGTATTTTAATTAATGTTCCATATTTTTCAGTCCATGACTACATGCGGCTGTTTGGGCAGGTGGCTGAACCCAACCCTAATGAGCTGCTGCGCCACTCTGTGCACCAGATCCACCTGGACAGGGAGGCGCACTACACCGACAATGACCATGAGCAGGAGTTATTCAGGTTAATTCACGTGTAGGTGACCCATATGACCAGTCCCTTGCTGCTGTGTGTGTGCATGTGTGTGTGTGTGTGTGTGTGTGTGTGTGTGTGTGTGTGTGTGTGTGTGTGTATTTACCTAGTTGTAGTTTTACAGGGCCTGGGCTTACGCTTGTGTGGTCCCGTCTCCATATCTGTATCAGTCCAGTTTTTCCTTAAAGTTGTGCACACACTTTGCCGATACTACATCCTCATTTAGTCTGTTCCAAACCTCAATGTTTCTTTGCCGGAAGCTATATTTCTTTGTCTCTCAAGCATCTTCCTTTTCTCAATTTTTTACTGTGTCCTCGTGTGTTGCTGATGTTTCTTCCTTCTCGTAGTAGTAACTCCTCATTGTCTACTTCTTCCATTTTATTCCATAATTTATAAATTTGTATTAGGTCTCCCCTTTCTCTTCTTTGTTCCAATGTTGGCAGGACCATTTTCTTTAATCTTTCTTCATATGACAATCCCTCCAGTTCTGGAACTATTTTCATTGCCAACCTTTGTATTCTTTCTAGTACTTTTATGTGTTTCTTCTTATGGGGAGACCACACAGTTTCCACATATTCCAGTTTTGGTCTAATCATAGTGGTTATTATCTTTTTCATCATATCCTTATCCATGTAGTGGAATGCTATTCCTATATTTCTTACCATTCTATACGTATCACCGAATATCCTATTTACATGACTCAGACTATTGATTATCTTGTATTATCATGTATTATTCAGTGTTGTTCACTGTTCTCAGCCTTCAATACTTCGGGACAGCACGATTACCACCTAGCACGGCTCACACCTTAATTTCCACGTCTAGGGTTTAGTTCCCGCGCAGCCTGATGATAGTATGAAGACACGTCAGGAGTTCAGCTGTGTCCGTCCGCCATCTTGGCCATGTGTGTGTGTGCGTGTGTGCTTGAGTGTATTACGTCTCCTTCAATGTGTGCCCAGTCATGGTGGATCACGCTGAGCATCTCAAGTATTCACTCTGTGGTTTGGCTGGGCAGTATTTTGGAGAAGTGGTTGTGACTGTGTTGGGAAGTTGAGCCAAAAAAACAAAAGCCAAGAAAAAAAAGCAGAAAAAAACACTTACGTTACCTGCTTCTAGGCTCCTGCCTCCTCATCTTGCTCAGTTTTTGTTGTATTAACAGACAGGAGTCTTATTCCTTTCCCAGAAAACTTGATCAAAGTAGTGATAGTGAGCTGTCCATGAACCTTGAGGTGAAGGTCCATTTTGTTCACAATTTCAACAGTTTAATTACCTGAGAGATAAGATCTGTGATGAGTAATGAGACAGTCTGAAATGTAGCCACCAGGAAAAGGGTTCAGTGTCCCTCTCTTATGCATCTTCTTGATTTGGAAACACTTGAGCTGTCAACATCTTTGAATGTTGTATGAATTGAATGTTGTACGAATCTACAGTGCATCGATATTGTTACCAGTTGGTATTTACATCATAAAGAAATGAATAATTGGGGTTGCTATTTCTGTGCATCGTGGTATACAGGGTTTGATATTACAGTACGGATGACAAGCTGGCCATGCGCCCTGCGCTGCCCCCAAAGAAACGGACCCACAAGATTTTGACGCGGCAGTCCTCGCCGCCCTCGTCTCAACACTCAACAGAACTAGCTACAAACATCAGTGTCACGCAAGATAATTCTCTAGTGTTGTAAGTATCATTGTTGGGGTGCCAGCGTTGGGGTTTTAGTATCAATGGTTGGACCTTTCATGCCAACTTTTTATTGATCTAATCATTCTAGTTTTGTTTGTAGAAAATAAAAATGACTTACAAAGCATAGCTAAGAGGTAGTTCAGGCAGCTGCTGTCTCTGCTGGATCACTTTCAGAAAGGAATAATGAAAATCTTCCTTTGCCTGTTTCACTTCTTGTACCAGTCTTGACAACCACAAGCAAGTTTTCGTGAGCATAGAATAAAAGTTGCTGTCCCTTCCTCCCCCTCTGTTAAGAATGTTGGATGGTAATTTTTTTCTCCATTTGACATTCACTTTCTTCCAGTCAATAACAGCAATATAAATGAAAGATGCCTTCCCTTCCTGCCCCTCCATCAAGAATGTGAGAGTAAATATTTTATTTATTTTCATCCAGAGCTGAGAACAACACCTACCGCAAATCAACAGAGGAGAAGGAGGAGCCTGAGGAAGTGATAATCAAGGACCAGTCTGTCGAGGTGGAGCGACACAACGACATGGACAAGAAGAAGGAGGTGGAGGAGGAGGAGGATGAGGAGGGTTTGCTGGACCTGCTTGATGTGAGAGAGTATTTGATACTAAAGAAGGAGGGAGAGGAAGGTCCAGAAATCCGAGGCGGCCCTGTTGACGCCCTCATCGTACACGCATCCAAAGCTAATAAGAACGGTATGGTGTCCTTTCCCTCGAGTGTGTTGACTATCTGTCTGTCGGAGTGGTGAGCCAAGTCCTGCTCTCCCTCCCTAGCACTTGGCAAATACATGAGACAGTGTTGCTTGCCATTACAGAATTCAGATAAGACATCAGTGTTGCATGAGTATGAAGAGATGAGTGTGAGCAGTAATGATAGGCTGTGAGGCTTGAAGAATAGTCAAGAATAAGAAGTTAAAGTTATCGCACTAGGTGACACTTTATTTACACTTCTCTTCCATCCTGATAATCTTGACTTTTATCCTGTTGTTGCATTCACTAGTCCCATTCTGAAGCATTTTCTTGTGATGCTTGCACTGTTGCATTTCTAAGTGATCCTCTCATTCCCAGAGTTTACACCAGGGCAGCGTCAACTTGTGAATAGGAATGTAAATTTAATTATGATATACTGTAGGACTGTTTCCTTTTAACCCAGTAGCAGTGAGGATCATGTTTCTTAATGGTCCCTCTAAGTGAGAAAAATGAGAAAGAATCATCACTCACACAAACCATTTCATAATATACATCAAAGCATTTGTGATCAGTTTATGCATCATCTATTTTTTGGGGTTTATATCATGGCACAAATTTGGTCCGTTGCTGCTACACGGTAAAGCCACAAATTTGGCCCGTCGCTGGTACCGGGTTAAGAAGTTTACAGAAAAGGAGAAGAGCACTCTGTACATAATTACACCAGCAAGTAGTAATAAGGGAAGCTAAATATTGGGGGAATTCATTAGTAATTTGAAGTACCAAAAGTAATTTACACAACTCTTTGGGGGAAATTAAAGATTAAAGTAACAAGGTAGAATTTTGTGCTTTGGTTGTGTCTAGGAAAGATGTATGAAATAAGTTCTCAGTTTTGGAGTAACAAAGAAACCCTTTTGCACCAGTTTTCCGTAATTCTTTTGATGTTTGCAAGTGGTCTGATTGACTTCCATGCATTTTGAGCTCCTGCACCCACGGCCTTCACTGCCTCTTGGGTTGTTGTGTTTTGCAGGGTGATGCATACAAGACTTGCTTCTTGCCAGCTCTTGTTTTTTTTTTTACATATTTTTGTCACAGACCCAACCTTCCTCATCTCTATGGCACCTCTTCAATTAAATCCAAATTAAACTTTAATGATGATAGTCAAATAGAAGTATTTTATCTATTTGGTAAATTTAAGATAGACTGTGAGATACCTTACTACATTTTTTTGGTGTTTTCTTTCATGATCAACAGAGGATGAGGAAAAGGATGGTAAGGTTCGAGTTAATTTTTACGACGAATAGCACACTTGAATGGTCTGTCCCTTAGTTAGTGTGTTTGTTTTTTGTAGTAAACCTTGACTGAATCAAATTTTAAAGGCGTCAGTGCATTGTGAATGGAGGGAGGAAAGTTGTGCTGGCAGTGGGTCAGCCTTTTATGCCAGACATGCAGAGTGAACATCACAGAGCATTCAGTTACACATGAATCACGAGGTTGAAGTAACTTTGAACTGACTTAACACTGCCACATGAAACTAATACAGTACATTACAGACTAAAACCTTGCATTGAGCTGACAAAGTATGGAGAGTATTGTTCCAACATGACACCATTAAGACAGCCTTTTGCTCCTTTCAACTTGGCTACACTGAGAGTACTTAAACTGCTGCCTCATTGTTGAATTAATTTCCCTTTACAGAGGAAAGAGATAGACTTCTGTACTTGAAGTTACACAAGAACATAAGGAGTCTGCAAGAGGCTGGTTGGCCTGTACAAGGCGTCTAGAAATATTAACTCTGGCACATCTTGCCGTGCCAGTTACATCATGAGTGCAGTGCTTTTTCAGTAATGCAAGGAAGTAACTGTAAATATTGTGTACAATTTGCCCCACCATCCACATTACACACAAGACTGTACACCCAACAGCAGAAATTCCACTACACCTGAAGCTGAAAATGGGAATGCCATCATCTACTTAATATTACTCCCCAAAGGTTACAGAGTTTGGCTCAGGAGAGGAACAGAGCCAAGTGAAGCTAGACCGGCATGTGGCCAAGTAAACTGTTGGAATGAATGGAGATTATTTTGGAAAGCTGCTCACTTCATTTGGGAGTCCTCTGAATAGCATTTATTTTCCTTCAGTCAAGAAGCTTACATGACTCAGTGCTGCTAGTGGGTTTAGGAGTGGCAAGTTCAACTTTCTCAGGCCCTCCTCCAGCCTTGTTCCCATATCCTCCTCCTCCTCCTCCTCCTCCAATCCTTATCCTGATGTGCACAGCAGTGTGTTAGCAGGTCCCTCTGGGAGCAGACACTCCACTCAATGGTCAACAAACCATCTTATCAACTCACACTTTCCACACCATGTTACTCAGCAGGGAGAGGAATTTCTGCAGGGATTGCACAGTCTTTCCTAACAGAATTATGGTCTTCAAGATATCACACAAGTAGCAGTACCATCTTTTATGAGAAAGACTTTTAAAACTGTGAAAACTTGCCTAAATCATTTCTTACATCATTATGTTACTTAATTTGTAAGGTCCATTATGTAAATTTAATGCATATTTTCAGCTTGAAGTTATGTTAATTCTTGATCTATGTCTTTAGTTTTGGCAGCGAGTGTGTGTGGAAAATGGTTTTGCTTCATTATTTGAAATGGTTCATTTATTTCAGTTGTCTGTATGTGATAAAGCTGAAATACAATATATGAAAATTGTGCACTCTTCCCTTACTGTTATGTTTCAGATCTCCCATACCAAGAGGCGTTCCTGACAACCTACCGAACCTTCATCTCTCCCGATGAGCTTGTTGACAAGTTACTGAAACGCTACAACAAGTTCATCAGCAACCCAGACATAGAGAAGCAGAAGGCAGCCCGCAATGCCTTTGCCCTTCTGGTGCGTGTCGTGGATGACCTCACCGTCACTGACCTGTCCACTGAAATGCTAAAAACGGTGACAGACTTTGAGTACGGTCTGCTGTGTCGTGGGGAGCTGCTCCAGGCTCGGTTCCTCAGGATGAAGATTGTAGAAAAGTTTGATGCTAAGAAGAAGCATAATGCATCAAAAGAAAATTACAGTCCAGCTTCTTTAAGTGTCTCAACAAGAAATGTTTCTCTCCTTGACTTTAAAGCCCAAGAGATTGCCGAGCAGATGACACTCTTAGATGCAGAGCTCTTCCTCATGATGGAGATCCCTGAGGTGCTGCTCTGGTCTCGAGAACAGAATGAGGAAAAAGCTCCCAACCTGACCAGGTTCACTGAGCACTTCAACAAGATGTCCTTCTGGGCACGTACTCGCATCCTTGAGCAAGAGGAAGAGAAAATCCGAGAGAAGTACGTCTTAAGGTTCACTAAAATCATGAAATACCTCCGCAAATTTAACAACTTCAATTCGTACTTAGCCCTCCTGTCCGCCCTCGACTCTGCCCCAGTTCGGCGGCTGGAGTGGCAGAAGAACATCACAGATGGCCTCAAGGAGTACTGTTTACTCATAGACTCGTCCTGCTCCTTCCGGGCATACAGACAAGCACTTTCAGACTCCTCCCCGCCCTGCATACCCTACATGTAAGTGCTGAATCCTGTTGACAGTTCACATTCACCACTCACTGATATGCCACTTTCACTTATTCTGCTTGGTGGATTCCTAAATTCCTATTCATCCAATAGTAATTACTGTTATTATATGCTTTGTCATTCTTATACACAAGTTACATTACTGTTCTCAGACGACATAAACTCAACAATTGTGGCCTGATCTGAGTAATGCTTTTGAGCCTTGTATGCTATTACTTCCTGGGAAGGGTGTAGATACAAGCATTGGTATTAATTCATTTTGAACTGGAGCTCGTTACCTTCTGATGGAGTCGTGACACCACTTGGCCCCATTGTGTAAGAAAGGAAGGTCAAAACTTTTGATTAGCCTCTAAACCTGCCGTCTGCTAGTTGAGAGAGATGAGGCTTCTCCCACTTGTCTCAATTTCTTGGAGAAATCAAATGGAAGGTCTCTTGGTTGTATGCCAAGTATACCCACTCCTCTTGAAAGAATAACATTATTTTGTGATAAAACTGCTTTATTTTGAAAAAAGAGAATTAATTATATATGAAAACATGCATCTGTCTTAGAGAATAAGCACCAATAATACACATACTTATCATAGATTATCATTTATAGTGTGAAGAATGTGGAAGAAGCCAAAGGGTACTTGTAGTGTTAGAAAAAAAGAATAACATTATTTTGTGATAAAACTGCTTTATTTTGAAAAAAGGGAATTAATCATATATGAAAACGTGCATCTGTCTTAGAGAATAGACACCCATAATACACATACTTATCATAGATTATCATTTATAGTTATAAAAAGATCGGTAAACAACAAAAAATCGTACGTCTGGCAGCACCGCCCAGTGAGCCAAGTTTAAAGGCCCAGTGGGACATTTAAAAATGGAGATTTTGACTTTTATTTTTTTTTTAGTTCTGGGATCATTTTGAGTCACACGGAACAATATATGAAAAACTGATTTTTGGTGACCAGGATGAGTATATGGGATGTAAAAGTATGCTTACCTCTTAGGGGTTAATGAACTTGTGTACATTTTACATTCAAACACCATATGTGCTTCCAGTTTCTGTCCTTGGTGCAGTGTGTGAGGGAAGTCTGAATGCCTCTCATGTCTGCCTCAAGTCTATTGTAGGTTAATTGTTAGTTTCTTAAACTGTAGGCTACCATCTGAATCAAATTGTTTTGTCTTGCAGTGGGCTGATCCTTCAAGACCTGACATTCGTTAATATTGGAAACAATGATTTGCTTCCTGACAGTAATGTCAACTTCTCAAAGCGATGGCAACAGTTCAACATACTGCAGGAGAATATGAAGAGATTCAAAAATTGGTGAGTATTGGATATTTGACAGATTAGTTTAACAAAATCAAGTCTTAGGTAATTTTACCTCCACATCTAGAATAATAAATTTTCATTGACACAGTGGGAAAATTGTTTAGCTTCATCAAAGAAAGATTGCCCCTCAGCCTCTAGAGAGAACCAGTTGTTGACATGTGCCTCTGCCATGCCTGAAAGATGACTGTGTTGTTAGAGACATAAGAGACAACTCTGCACAATGCCAGTGCCTCAGGCATTGAGAAGAATTTCATTCAAATGATCGTACTTTTAAGAGCAATGAGCAGGACTGTAGGATTATTAGGTGATATTTTATATAATATATATATATATATATATATATATATATATATATATATATATATATATATATATATATATATATATATATATATATATATATATATATATATATATATATATATATATATATGAGAGAGAGAGAGAGAGAGAGAGACACACACACGTCCCTCAAATAGTATGGTTTCCAATAGTTCGGTTTCAGTTTTATACGGATTGTCACGGAAGATCTTTTAGGATTTTTAAATTTCCTGCTCATTGAGAAATTTAAAAATCTTCTTAGAAAATCCACATAAAACCAAAACCGAACTATTGGAAACTGTACTATTTGAGGGCAAATTAAAATAGAAAAGTAGGCAATGTCAATCATAAATAATCCTATTTGTCTTAAACACTATCCTAATAATCCTTTGCAGCTCGTACAACTACAAAAAGAACGAGAAGATCATCTCCTTCCTAAATAACTTTGACAACTACCGTAACGAGGAGGCGCTCTGGAGCATCTCTGAGAGCATCAAGCCACGGGGGGGCAAGAAGAAGTGAATGCCAGACTCAGCAACTCCTTGGGGGGATTGGAAGGCTCTGGAGAGGAGATATTGGTCATCTGATGTCATCACAAACAAGACAAGGCAATATATACTGTGAAGGGAATAACCTGTTGTACAGGTAAATGTTAAGGACTATGTTTGGCTACAGTGAAAATAACGTTACTCTGTCAACAGCAGATGTCGCGTTAAGGGTAAAGATGAAGGTAATTAAAAATAACATTGGCACGGACACAGTTTTGCCCAGGCGGTGCCAGCTGCACATCTCACAGCCTCACCTCCAGGGCTTGAAGGCTGCAACAGTCTCTGCCAGTATATGAAATACTGAAGATTGCTTTGTGATGCAAAGACAATTGACAATGTTATCTCTGTGACGTATCCTAAAGCTTGTTTCTCAACATTCTGGTACTGTTTAGTACACAGCCAATCATTAATACAATGTTAAACTAATATTAATCAGTTTCAGACAACCATGCATCAGGTGAATTATTTATTACACATTGGTTGCTCTGCCATTTAAATTAAATTTCATCAGGAATATTTAAAAAGTTAGGGCATTGGTAGCCTAGCTTCAAGTCACAAATTCTGTATATAAGCTGTGCCTAACATGGCCCGGCATACACAGAAGTGCAGTCATAACCAGTTAGGACCAGCAACGATGTTACCTCACACAGTGGAAATCCTTTTAATCAGACAGACAGCACACGACCTGATATGTCGAGGCAAGTCCTGTAAATGAGGCAGCCAACAGCCGCAGCCACTTCTCTTGGTTTCTGAACTCTAGCTGGAAGGAAACTGTTCCCTGAGAAGTGCAGATTACTGTCAAATACAGTGACCACACTAACCTTCCCTGCCAGCCTTTGAGGGAGGCTGTGAGGTGGGAGAAGCCTTGCCTCTGGTCTAGCGTTGCTTGGCCGTGGCCGGATGTGGTCACTGCCACACTGCGAAGGTTTTGTGGAGTCTGGATGAAAGAGTTTCCATTATATTGTGCTTGTCATTTGTGTTATGCTGGTAATTAACAAGTCATTAAAACTGTACTGACACACATTAAGTGTAACTTGACTCATGGTGCAAAGACTCTTCTTAACAAAGATGTGTTTTGTTGTGTTGCCATTGCATTGCAGCAACATAACACAACACAACACTTATGTGAATATATTTGTGTAGGCAACTCTAGAGTTGACTCCACTTCATCTCTTTGTGAGGGATGAGAAAATATTTGTATGCCAAAAGAATTACTAATTGTGTGTACATATACATGTGTATCCCAGTCCAGTGTGCAGTGTCCTGTGAATGAGAGTAAAGCATCAGAATGGTGCTCTCTACGAAGGCCATAATGGCTAGTCTTGTGTATTGAATTAATTATGATTAAGTATGCAAGTGGAACACAAGAAGTGTGTGTGTGTGTATACAGCAGCCAAGTATTTATGAGCTGCCACAAAAAATCAAACCTTACAGTATGTTAGGAAATAATTTGTAAATAGTTGTATAGAAAAAACAATTATATTGCATTGTTTCTACAATCACTATTTTAGTTACAAAATGTCACTTTCTTTAAAAAGTTAACCAGCAGCAAATACTTTCATAGTGAGTCACTTGATGTAGCAGAGATTTCCCATACTCCAGATGTAAACCTTAGCAAGCCAAAGAGGCAGTCAGATGGCTGCATATATATGAATCCAAAGATATATTACTGCTTGTGAGTGGATGAAGGAATCATCCATCTGTAAATGCTGCTGAACTAGGGCAAGCTGCACCAGTAGCATTTACATTATTTTTGGAGTCATACGAGAAGCCTGGTCTTTGGCTTCACTCGTGAGAGCAGCCGTGGTTATGTGGACAAACAGTCAATCATTCAGCGTGTTCTCTACTGAATGACGTGTACGTCATGAATCACACCAACTAATTGCCGTTTATGCTTATAATTCAGTCTGCATTTCAGGTTATGGTTGACAGGTCACATCACAAGCCAGTTATAGTGTCATATTCCTCATCATCATACAAGCATCATCTCATTTCTTTTCATCACCATTACATTGTCAACATCAGCACCAAAGAGTGCTTGCAAGGTCACAAGGTGTCTGTCTTTATAAAGGTCCCCACTCCACCATCCACCTGCTGTTGTCAGGCAAGTCCTAAGGGTGGCAAATATGCCAGTATTACCTTATCGTGCTGTAGCTAAATAATCTGGCGGGTGTTCAGTGCATCATTTGAGATTCTTGACATGAAGGAAACTAGTCATCAAAAGTTTATTGTCTAATTTGTAATTATGTCATTACTACAGTCTTGCTTGGAAGAGGAGGAATGTAAGTGCAGGAAGTTGCCTTGCCACAGCCAGGTTCCTCTACTAGGCAATGCATTCACTACTCGCATCTTCATATCACTCCACAAAAAAATAGACGCATCAATATTTTTGTCTTACTTTATCAAAATTCCTACACAGATTTTGTTTCTTTCGTCGTCTCTTTTGCTGCTTTATGAGGTCACCGTGGACCGCTGCTGTGTGTGAGCTTAACCCTGGGTGATGCAGGGCTCAACTACCATGAGCTTGTGAAACCAGTTATGAAATATTGTGACATAAAACAAGAATATATATAAATATATATATACATATAAAACTGTCTTCACTACTCAGATGATTTCTTCAAGCTTATATTTTTATCTGCTTTGTCAGGGATAGTCAAGAAAATATGAACCAAAATTTGAAGTACTAACACATGGACTAAAATGCTTCATATGCTGTTCCATTGCCTGGATTGTAGGTCCAAGTAGCCCAAGACTCACCACCAGCACAGTGGTAATGTAGCAATATGCCTGGTTAGACGTGGACAGGCTATGCAGGAGTGTAATACTGTGTAGCAAACAGTACAATGAAACACCTTTCCGAGCCCCATTTGTTTACACAGGTGTGGCACAGCAGTATTTCTAAGCTAGTGAAGTGTTTGTAATGGACTAACTGTGTAATATGCCTGGTAACACAAATGTTTAGTTACAGTTTGTAAATTCTTTTCACAAAACTGTATGTACAGTGGGGAACTACACCAGACATCGAATGCTGGGTACAGTTACCACACAACGCAACATATTATTTTTATATTATTATTATTGTTGTCAATCGTTTTGTGCACCTCATTTTGTATGTATCATGTATATAAAGATTACTACTATTTTTTGTGCTGCATGATATGTACGACCCTTGCAATGGTTCTGTAGGGTTAAGGCGGTGTCACAAGAAGGCCACTCACCTGCCCCGTGTGTTGGTGTGGCCACAGACAGGGCCGCAGCACGGGCCGGGGGTGGCCTGTTAAGGTGGTGTCACAAGAAGGCCACTCACCCGTTGTGTGTTGCTGTGCTCACAGCGGGGAGTGGCTGGGGTGCAATGGAGGTGTGTGCACCTCAACGTGGACGTTTCTGGGGTGCAACAGCCGGTGTAGACAATTCTCCTCTGAGGGTTACGAAGGAGGAATTAGAGGCTGTCCAAACACAGCCCCTGTTCTAGTCATTCTAGTAAGTCATTGCACATTAAGATATTATTTAACTTTGGACTGTTTTTTTTTCAAATTAGTGATTATTTAATCTTGCATAATGAGTTGCTATAAGTTAATGGTTTGTATTGTCAAACAGTTTTATACATTAAAGGAAATTTATATGCCTATGATTTCTTTCCATTTCCTAAGATCTAAATCATTAAATACTATGGGAAATTGTAAAGCAGTGCAGGGTCTTGCTAATTTGAAACGTCATTGGCCAACAGAACACTGGGGTTCCTGAGGAGGAATTTACATAACTGCACACCTGACAATAAACACATGGCTTATGACACACTTGTGAGACCAACACTGGAATACTGCTCCACGGTGTGGGATCCTCACACACACAGAAACATTGATAGGTTAGAACAAATCAACACCAAGGTGGCTAGGTTCATTACAAACAATTACACTCGAACGCCTGGAATCACAACACGGATCAAACAACAGATAAACATGAAACCTCTTCACATACGGAGACAAGCACACAGACTTACACTTATGTACAAGATCACAAACACTCACATTAACATTGACCCACAAACATACCTACACAACGCAAACAGTCAACGTACTCGTAACACACACATCCATAAATACCAAACATATCACACTGATGCATACAAGCACTCGTACTTTCCACGCACCATACGTGACTGGAACAGCCTCCCTCATCAGATTTTAGACCGGTACAATAGACTCATTCAGAAAATAAATACATACTCACTTGTCACCACAACACACCAACACTAACAATTACACTTGATTCACTTCCCTCCCCTGCACACTCGGCTCCTCCGTCCCCCCAGCAGCCAACACAAATATGCGTGTTATGCACCTGTGCGGCTGCCCTGTGCATTATTCGACCAGATCCAGATCCAGATTGGCAAGTGCAGAACAAAGCCTATGGAACCCTCTGATCTTGAAGAGGGAAGGGTCCTGTATTTTTGGACAGCTGGGGTGGTGCAGATGTGGTGCTTGCTTGCAGAACCAGGCTCAGAGCTTACCCTTCGAAGGGCTCTGCGTGTGGGCTTCTGCAATGTCCTGAGTCTTTCAGAGGACCCCCGACTGCCTTACCTATCAAATGACGTAGAAAGCTGAAGATGGATATGGTGGAACTCTGAGATGAGGAAACCTGACAGTGGGGAGACTGGTCCAGCATGAACAATGGTTCCCATCTTAGGGGGGGTATCAATAGCCATCTTCAGCCAACTGCAGCATTTGAGGTTGAGGTTACTCAGGTTGAAGGGTGTATATTGTGAGTGAGGCTGAAGCACGGCTTGGGCTTCATGTCCCTTGTTACACTGTCCACTCGTATTGAGATATGTGAGACTGGAAAGAATGAGCTGTTCTATGCCAAACTCAACTCCATATTAGACCAATGCCCCCCTTTGGGACACTCACTGTCCTGGGCAACTTCAACACTTCTACTGGTACTGACAATGCTGGCTATGAGTTATTTGTTGATCCCCATGGCTCTGGTACCAGGAACACAAACTCTCTACTTTTCAATTTAGCAGGATTTCATTCCAGGAAGTTGAGAATTGTAGGTTTTGGGTGCCAGAGACCAGAGCTGCACCACTGGACTTGGTTGGTATAGCAATGCTGGAGTGGTAGCTAAGGAGAGTGGCCACATCCTTGTAAGCACTCAGAGGAGGATCCTCTAGAGCTGCAGGATTTTCTGGAGTGCAAGTTCTTTGCAACTGATTATAGACTTTTTGTTGCAACACAAAAGCTTCATGTCAAGTCAAAAAGAATCTTGAGATGCAATAATACTGTGTTCCATCTCAGAAGGCTAAAAGACCATGTGCTCATAAGTATGTAGTGACAGTCTCAAATTGATTCTGTATGCTTAGCACCCCTGAGGGCCCTGTAGAACTGTGGGATACTTTGAAGTGTGAAACTCTTCAAGCTGTCAAGGAGTGCATTAAAGAGCAAATGAGATAAAGGAGTGATTTTGCCTCAGGGTAGATGCTGGAGAATATCAAGAAGTTGTGCTGCCAGGTTTGTTAGGAAATGGGCTGTCACATAGGACTAGATTTTTCCTAAGGAGAGACAAGAAGCATGTCAGCAGGGATGGCCCGAGCGGGGTGGGGTGGGGGGGGTCACCCCCCCCCAATGTTTGGTCGGAGTTGGTCAAAAAGTCCTAGTGAGTTGGTCAAATTTTTTTTTTTTTTTTTTTTTTTTTTTTTTTAGGCAGGAATGGCCACAGGCGGGGAGGGATCAGGGAGCATGGATGGCCCGACTGCGTTATTCGGAACTGTATACTGGCTCAGTATCATCACTCTTGAACCAGCCTCCTGCAGGGGTTAGCGCTGGCTATGTTTGGGTGATCCTCCAAATCCTTCCATGCACATTATGTGCTCCAGGTGGAGTAGATGGTGACATGTGGATAGCTTTAAGACACTCGGCAGTGAATAAGGGTTTGCCTGTAGACTGTAGTAGGGCTGGAACTCGGCACCCCGAGAACGTAACCACAACACGCTCACCACTCACCACCTGCTTTTATTTGACCATCTGAGGTCACCTCAGATGGTCAAATAAAAGTTTAAGGGTTTTTTTCTTTTTATTTAAGAGAGTGATGGTCCAGGAGGGAAGCCCTGGGAACAGTGGGAAGGGATCAGATCAGGGTCCATTCGGAGAGCAGGGATGGTCCAGCCGGAGCCTCAACTCCGGAGCTCTTATTAATAGGTGGTCAAATATTTTTAGAGAAGGTAAAAAAAAATTTAAAACTTTTTTTAGGTAAGCATGGGCCTCTATGGCCCAAGCAGGGAGGCGATATATATATATATATATATATATATATATATATATATATATATATATATATATATATATATATATATATATATATATATATATATATATATATATATATATATATATATATATATATATATATATATATATATATATATATATATATATGCTGATGTAAGAAAGAAATAAAAAAAACATGAAAAATGACGCCTAGTGAATACAAAGTAATTAATTATTTCAACGTGACTAGTCCCATCCACTTTTTTTTTTCCTAGTTTTGAGTCAAACTGGGATGGTGCGGGGAACAGGTAGCCTGAGCGGCTGCCGGCTGAGGTACGGCAGGGTACAGGCCTATCTTGTACCTGGGTACCCCAGTCCCCGCACTAATGTTTGCTCTGACTCTGAGCCTCTTGAGTTGGTCAAAAAATACTCATTGAGTTGGTCTGAGCCGCTGAGCGAGGGAGAGAGCGAGGCCGAGACGGGTCACAATAGGGGAGGGATACTCCCCCAATGTTTACTCTGTCCGCATAGGCAGGTTCGAACCTCGATGGCCTGGCCCGATCCCAGCCTCCCGGGACCAAGCCGCCCCCCGCCGGTCATTCAGTGAACCCTGGGAGAGCAGCCGCCCCCATGACCAAAATTATTATACTCTTAAATGCAAATGAAAAGCATCTGAGACTCATAAATGTCCCTACTTAGGCCTTAAAAATGCCCCTAAAAAAGGTGAGTTTTAAAACCACCCCCCGCTGAATGGCTCGCTTCGCTCGCCAGTTTGGAGTTGGTCATAAAATGACTGAGTTGGTCATAGTTTACCTTACCCCCCCCCCAACTGCATTCCCTTCGGGCCATCCCTGCATGTCAGTAGTCTTGTTGTGTAGTGCCTGACCCTTCTGATGGGAGAGTGGGGTACGTACGCAGCATATATATAAGTATCCACACAGTCGATTACCTCAGCAGCATTATCCAAGTTTCGAATTACAATCACACGACCCACTCCCGTCCACACCACGCCGCCACACTCCACACTTACCAGTCCACGGGGAAGGGAGGGGGAAGAGAGGAAAAGATGAGGGCAGAGGGGGATGGGGAGAGGTCGACAGGGAAGGAGGAAAGGGGAAGAAGGGTAAAGGGGGGAAGGAGAGGGTAAGCACAGGGCAGGGGAGAGGTCGACAGGAAATGAGGGTGAGGGGAGGGAGGATATGACGAGGGAAGAGAGGGCAGGGGGGAGGGTGTGGTGAGGGTAGACGGGGTAAGGAGAAGGCAAGGAGAGGGCAGGGGAGAGGTCGAAAGGGAAGGAGGGAGGTGGGAGGGAGGATATGACGAGGGTAGAGAGGGCAGGGGGAGGGTGTGGTGAGGGTAGAGCGGGTACACAGAGGACAAGAGGAGGACAAAGAAGAATGTAAAGTTGAGGTCACAAGATTCCACTAACCCTTGACGCCAATAGTTCAACAATGAGGAAATTTGTGTGAAATCAAGGACAAGTTTTATCTAAATAGATTTACTGGAAAAGCACAACCATACCTTTGGCTTACAGGTTCAGCGGCGGCCGCTCTCAAGGATGGACGGAGGAAGAGTGACGAGAGAGCGGCCACCCGAGTCGGTACGAAACAACGACCCTCTTGTTCGAGCCTTGTCTCGAACACAAAACACCAAAAAACTGTTATAAACATGAACTCGATGGCGCAAATACCGCACAGATTTACCACAACTGGTGAACAACACTGAAAACCTGACGAATACACCAATACAGTGTTTACAGGCAGCATAAGTCACAAGCTTTCCGTGTTGGTAACGAAGGTGTCTGGTTCCCTGGTTGGCTGCTTTGTGCTACCTAACAGCTGTGCACATTGCGGGACTTCCTAATGCTCCCACTAACACATTTATTACTGTGCAGCGGTGACACTCTTCTGCTGCTCACCGGACATGAGCACCTATAAGACACGACGCTCGAGTAATATTCCCTTTAATCAGCCTTGGCGAGCAGCCGCGTTCCTCTGGGTTCTGCGTTCCACAGCCCAGCGAGGCAACGACCTAACTGGCAGACCAAACAAACGGACTGAGTCGTAAGATTACAAACTAGTTTGTGACCTACGGCCTGCTTAGTCTATCTCTATATAAGTATTTGTCATTTTCTCAGACTAACACCAAACCTTTCATCCTGACTGCCTACAACCACTGTGTTGGATGAGATAAATTACAATCTGATTCAATTAACGACTAGTTTAGGACCAATACACACCAAAAAAAAAAAAATGTTCACAGTGGCAAAAGTCCTGTGAATGACTAGAGACACGGTGCGTGTGGTATACCCTGAGTGATGGCTAGGGACGAGAGTGTGGCGGCGACGCGGTGCACCCCTCGCCGCGGCGGTGATGGCGACGTGAGGCGTTGTGCTGCCTTGTGTGTGAGTCTGTGAGGGTGAGGAGCTGCTGGGTGAGTCAGTGCCTTCCATGGTGAGTCCTTGTGCTAGTCTCAGTGCACGTGAAAAATGTAGTGCGTCAGTATCTTACTGCGTGAGTCAGTGCCTTGTTGGGTGCCGGTGTGGCGTCGAGTCTCGTGCCCTTGAGTTGGTCGTTCGCCTGTTGACATACACACAACGGTGGATGAATTTCGGCACGGCACCGTGTCTTTTGTCGACTGCTTGTCATACAAGGGGTGCAGGTTCTCGTTTGTCACATTTACCGGCATACAAGGGAAGCAGGTTATCTCATTTGTCACATTTACCGGCATACAAGAGGTGCAGGTTATCTCATTTGTCACATTTACCGGCATACAAGGGGTGCAGGTTATCTCATTTGTCACATTTACCGGCATACAAGGGGTGCAGGTTATCTCATTTGTCACATTTACCGGCATACAAGGGGTGCAGGTTATCTCATTTATCACATTTACCGGCATACAATGGGTGCAGGTTATCTCATTTGTCACATTTACCGGCATACAAGGGGTGCAGGTTATCTCATTTATCACATTTACCGGCATACAAGAGGTGCAGGTTATCTCATTTGTCACATTTACCGGCATACAAGAGGTGCAGGTTACCTCATTTGTCACATTTACCGGCATACAAGGGGTGCAGGTTATCTCATTTGTCACATTTACCGGCATACAAGGGGTGCAGGTTATCTCATTTGTCACATTTACCGGCATACAAGGGGTGCAGGTTATCTCATTTGTCACATTTACCGGCATACAAGGGGTGCAGGTTATCTCATTTATCACATTTACCGGCATA
>NC_066555.1:7003029-7020529 GCF_024679095.1 Eriocheir sinensis | reverse complement strand
GGAGGAAGAAAGTAAGAAAGGATGCAATATAGAGAGAAAAAAAAGCGAGAAAGTATATGAAGGAAGAAAGAGAAGAGAAAGATGATAGGAAAGAACGAACAAGCAGAGAAAGATGGAAGGAATGAAAGAACTATAGACGAAAAAAGGGAAAATAGGTTAAATATGAAAACAATAAGAACCGACTTCCATTCTTCTTTCCTCCTTCTCTCTCCCTCTCTCCCTTTCTCTTTCACTCCCTTCCTCTCTTCCTCCTTCCCTCCCTCCCTTCCTTCCTTTCCTTCCTTTCTTTCCTCCTTCTCTCTCCCTCTTTCCCTCCCTCCCTTCCTTCCTTCCTTTCTTTCCTCCTTCTCTGTCCCTCTTTCCCTCCCTCTCTTCCCCTCTTTCCTCTCTTCTTTCCTCCCTCTCTTCTTCCTCCATCCCTCCCTCTCTCCCTCCCTCCCTTTCCTAAATCTTCAACAAATTAATTGATCTTTATCTTCATCCCTTCCTTCATCCATCTCTCTCTCTCTCTCTCTCTCTCTCTCTCTCTCTCTCTCTCTCTCTCTCTCTCTCTCTCTCTCTCTCTCTCTCTCTCTCTTTTCTCAAGAAATGACAAAAGGGTTTTATCTTTGTCCGTGAGAAACCAACCAATCAGCTGATTAGTGTTTGTACCTGCCAACCCACTGTCTCTCTGTTTGTCTGTCTATCTCTCTATCTATCTATATCTGTCTATCTATCTATCTATCTATATCTGTCTATCTATCTATCTATCTATCTATCTGTCTATCTATCTACCTATCTATCTATCTATCTATTTATCTACCAATCTTCCTTTCTACGTTCTTTTTTCTCCCTCCTTCTCAACCTCTTCCCTCATTCCCTCTTTCCTTTCTTCCTTCCTTCGTTCTTATTTCTTCCTCTTCCTCAGCTTTCTCTCCGTCCTTCCCTCCTTCCTTCAATTCTACGTTCTTATTTCTTCCTCCTTCCTTCCTTCCTTCCTTCTTTCCTTCTTACGTTCTAATTTCTTCCTCCTCTTCAACTCTCCCTCCATCCTTCCTCTCCTCTTCTCTCTCCTTCCCTCTCCAAGCCTTTCCTCCCATTCCATTTCTTCTTTATTTCCTTCCTCCCTTCCTTCTCTCTCCTCCAGGCTTTCCCTCTCATTCCAAATCCTTCCTTCCTTCCTTCCCAGTCTCCTTCCTTCTTTACTTTTTATTTCTTCCTCCTTCTCAACTCTCCCTCCTTCCCTCTCTCCTTCCTTCCTTTCCTCTTTTCTCTCCTTCCCTCTCTAGGCCCTCCTCCCTTCCTTCTCTCCTTCTCTCCATGCTTTCCCTCTCATTCCAAATCCTTTCTCTCTTTCTTCCTTTCCTCCTATCCCTCTGTCGCTATCTACCGTATCTACCTATCTACCCATTTTCTTATTTATGTCTTCATCTACTAACTTATCTACCTCCCCATTCTCCTATAACTGTCTTTCCACCCATGCATCCTTTCATCCGTCACTCGGTCATCCCCTCACCCGCCACGCAGGGCCCAGAGTTGATGCCGGCGCGGATGAGCAGGTCCTTGTCCGGGCGGTGCGGGATTTCGAACTCCTTGGCGCCCTCGATCAGGTCCAGCGCCATGTTGCAGAGTTCGGCGGCGTGACGCATACCTTCGGCGACGGGAGAGGAATTAAGAGAAGGGTGAATGAAAGATGAACCTTGCTCGTCAAAAAGACTAATGTTACCCCGATATTTAAAAAAAAGGAGATAAAAAAACAAGCCAGTAATTATCGTCCTATCAGCCTTACGTCTGTCCTAATTAAATTATTCGAAAAAATAATCAGGGATAGAACAATCACTTTCCTCGTAACAAATGATTTGATAATAATTAAGGGATGGGGAGCGAGGGGGTGAGAATAATGAGTAGGAGAACTTAATACAGGCTACAGCTTCGGAACATTCAGGAAAAAAACACAGTGAGGGAGAGAGGGAAGGAGGAAAGAAAGGAAGGAAGGAAGGAAAGAAGGAAGGAAGGGAGGGAAGGAGGAAGAGAGGAAAGAGAGGAAGAGAGGGAGGGAAGGAGGAAAGAAAGGAAGTATTGAATGAAATAAGGATGGAAGGGAGGGAAGGAGGAAGAGAGGAAAGAGGGGAAGAGAGGGAGGGAAGGAGGAAAGAAAGGAAGGAAGGAAGGAAAGAAGGAAGGAAGGGAGGGAAGGAGGAAGAGAGGAGAGAGGGGAAGAGAGGGAGGGAAGGAGGAAAGAAAGGAAGGAAGGAAGGAAAGAAGGAAGGAAGGGAGGGAAGGAGGAAGAGAGGAAAGAGGGGAAGAGAGGGAGGGAAGGAGGAAAGAAAGAAAGGAAGGAAGGAAGGAAGGAAGGAAGGAAAGAAGGAAGGAAGGAGGAAAGAGAGCCAGGAAAGATAGAAATATAACAAAGAAAAGAAAAATAGAGAGAAACGCTTAAAATTGGGTTAATGAACGCGCCGATATCTCGTCACCTACTTAACCAAATGCTCTTCTGTCTTCATATACGCATTCTACTAACCTTCAAACGGCCTGGAAATCCATAGAAGAGAGTGTAGAGATTAAAACCTGTGAGGCACTAAAAGACAGATTATATAACTGAACCTCGTAACGGAAGGGGAGGGGGGAGGGGTGGGTGGGGGGAGGAGGGGGGGGCATTTTCACACTTGTTTTTGATCTGTATATTATTTATTGTGATTTTCCGGGAGGTTTGAGGTTTAGTAGAAGACATAGATGACAACAGAAGATCAATTTTGAAGTAGGAGACAACGCTCAGAAGTGAATAACAAAAAGAACAGCACATCGCCAAACACTGGAAAAAAATATACACCAGTGAAAAAGAACCCTCAGGCACACACACACACACACACACACACACACACACACACACACACACACACACACACACACACAGAAACAAACATACACAGCGGGCTTTTTTTATAATTATTGTTTCCTTTTTTTGTGTGCCCTTGAGCTGTCTCCTTTGTTGTAAAAAAAACACACACACTTTAAAACACAAAATAAGAACTAAATCCTATAAGAGAAGCTGGCTTATCCTAATTAAAAATGACGGAAAAGCTGCTTCGATATCAACCCCCCCTCCCCTCCCCCCCCCTCCCCCCGGACTTATATAGGACTATCCCGCTAATTGATGGACACCAGCCCCACTAATCCCCGAGAGGATGGGAATGGTAGGGTCCGCTGGGATGCTTCTCCGACCAGCCCCTAGATCCCTTGACTCCGTGATCACCAGCATGTTGTAAAAATTGATCCCCGAAATTTTCAGGAGCTTAAAAAGAGGAGCTACACTTTGCAGTTAGTTAGGAATGACGTAGCGAGATGTAGGACCAATAGAAGTTGATGAAGTGTGTATGTGTGTGTGTGTGTGTGTGTGTGTGTGTGTCAGCGCTGCCAGATTATCGTATTCACCACAACGTATTTATCATTTTTTAAGCCTCAAACTCTCGTACCTACACAAGCAAGGATAGAAAATCATCAAAGTTAGCATTAAAACTGTTATTTATTGATGATTGTGTTTTTTGTCTATTGTTATCGGTCAGAATCTACGAAAATGCAATGCGATGAGTACGATAATTTGACAACGCTGGTGTGTGTGTGTGTGTGTGTGTGTGTGTGTGCGAAGTGACCCCGGACATTTTTTGCAGGAGGTTAACGCGGGGTCAGAATTCGCTATCAAGAGAGATGCGTGACCTGTAAGTTGATCAATTGGCTTCTAAATATTAATATCCTCCGTCATGTGTGCGTGTGAAAATTGATCCCCGATATTTGGAAGAGATTAAAGTGGACTCAGAATTCGCAATCGAAAAGGTTTACACGCGTGACGGAAGACCTGCCTGAGCTGCCCATCAATATTAATATCCTCCATCTTGTGCGTGCGTGTGTGTGGAAACGGATCCCCGATATTTTTAAGAGCAAATTCGCAATCAAGAAGTTTACATGCGTGATCTAAAGCCTGCCAAAGCTGATGACTTCTTAAACATCAATATCCTTCATCGTGTGTGCGTGAGTGAAACGATGCCCGATATTTGCAAGAGCTTAACGCGGAGTTCGAATACGCAATCAAGAAGGTTTCCATGCGTGACGGAAAACCTGCCTGAGCTAATCAAGTTGCTCTTTTAATACCCTCCATCGTGTGTGTGTCTGAAAGCTGATCCCCGATATCTTTAGGAGGTAATTCGCAATCAAGAAGGTTTACATTCGTGACGGAAACCCTGCCTGAGCTAATCAAGTTGCTCGTTTAATACCCTCCATCGTGTGTGTGTCTGAAAGCTGATCCCCGATATCTTTAAGAGGTAATTCGCAATCAGGAGGTTTACATTCGTGACCTAAAGCCTGAGAGCTGATGGCTTCTTAAACACTCCTCTAAGCAGGTCTGGGTGTGAGAGGGACTTAGGAGTCTTAGTGAGCACTGACCTTCGTCCAAGGGCCCAATGCATTCAGGCTAAGAATCGTGCAAACAGGGTACTGGGTTTCATCTCGAGGAGCGTAAGCAATAGGAGCGCCGAGGTCATCCTCAAACTTTACTTAGCACTTGTTAGACCTCACCTTGATTACGCGGTCCAGTTTTGGTCACCCTACTATAGAATGGATATCAAGATGTTAGAATCTGTGCAGAGAAGGATGACAAAAATTATTCAAGAGGTGAGAAACTTGCGTAATGAGGATAGACTTAAGCATTTAAATCTACACTCTCTAGAAAGGCGAATGTTGGGAAGAGACCTTATCGAAGTCTATAAATGGATGAAGGACTTTAATAAACGGGATGTCAATAGGGTTTGGTAGTAAAAGAGCCAGGTAGGACACGTAGCAATGGTTTTAAGTTAGATAAATTCAGATTCAGCAAAGACATAGCCAAGAATTGGTTTACCACTAGTGGTGGATGAATGGAACAGGCTTGGCAGCCATGTTGTGGGTGCCAATACCATAGATACATTCAAGAAGAGGTTGGATAAATTCATGGATAGTGAGGTAAGGTGGGGTTAGGATTACAGGAGCTGTCTTGTATAGACCAACCGGCCTCTTGCAGACTCCTTACGTTCTTATGTTCTTATGTTCTTATCAATATCCTCCATCGAGTGTGCGTGTGTGTCTGTGTGTGCGTGTGAGAATTGATCCCCGATATTTGAATGAGCTTAACGCAGAGTCAGAATTCGCAATCAAGAAGTTTACACGCGTGACGGAAGACCTCCCTGAGCTGATCAAGCGGCCCCTAAATATTAATATCCTCCATCTTGTGCGTGCGTGTGTGGAAACGGATCCCCGATATTTTTAAGAGCTAATTCGCAATCAAGAAGTTTACACGCGTGATCTAAAGTCTGCCAAAGCCGATGACTTCTTAAACATCAATATCCTCCATCGTGTGTGCGTGTGTGAAACGATCCCCGATGAGAGACATAATCGAGGCGAGGGAAGATGAAGAGGAGGAGGAGGAGGAGGAGGAGGAGGAGGAGGAGAAAGGATGGCGAACAAACTAGAGATGGGAAGGAATAAGGCAGGATAAAGATAAAGAAAGGAAGAAGGGAATAACGAGAAAGAAAGGAAGAAGGGAATAAAGATAAAGAAAGGAAGAAGGGGATAACGAGAAAGAAAGGAAGAAGGGGATAATGAGAAAGAAAGGAAGAAGGGGATAATGAGAAAGAAAGGAAGAAGGGGATAATGAGAAAGAAAGGAAGAAGGGGATAACGAGAAAGAAAGGAAGAAGGGGATAATGAGAAAGAAAGGAAGAAGGGGATAACGAGAAAGAAAGGAAGAAGGGGATAAAGATAAAGAAAGGAAGAAGGGGATAACGAGAAAGAAAGGAAGAAGGGAATAATGAGAAAGAAAGGAAGAAGGGAATAAAGATAAAGAAAGGAAGAAGGGGATAATGAGAAAGAAAGGAAGAAGGGAATAAAGATAAAGAAAGGAAGAAGGGAATAATGAGAAAGAAAGGAAGAAGGGAATAAAGATAAAGAAAGGAAGAAGGGGATAATGAGAAAGAAAGGAAGAAGGGAATAAAGATAAAGAAAGGAAGAAGGGAATAATGAGAAAGAAAGGAAGAAGGGGATAATGAGAAAGAAAGGAAGAAGGGAATAATGAGAAAGAAAGGAAGAAGGGGATAATGAGAAAGAAAGGAAGAAGGGAATAAAGATAAAGAAAGGAAGAAGGGGATAATGAGAAAGAAAGGAAGAAGGGAATAAAGATAAAGAAAGGAAGAAGGGAATAATGAGAAAGAAAGGAAGAAGGGGATAATGAGAAAGAAAGGAAGAAGGGAATAAAGATAAAGAAAGGAAGAAGGGAATAAAGATAAAGAAAGGAAGAAGGGGATAATGAGAAAGAATGGAAGAAGGGAATAAAGATAAAGAAAGGAAGAAGGGGATAATGAGAAAGAATGGAAGAAGGGGATAAAGAGAAAGAAAGGAAGAAGGGGATAACGAGAAAGAAAGGAAGAAGGGAATAAAGATAAAGAAAGGAAGAAGGGAATAAAGATAAAGAAAGGAAGAAGGGAATAAAGATAAAGAAAGGAAGAAGGGAATAAAGATAAAGAAAGGAAGAAGGGAATAAAGATAAAGAAAGGAAGAAGGGGATAAAGATAAAGAAAGGAAGAAGGGGATAAAGATAAAGAAAGGAAGAAGGGGATAATGAGAAAGAAAGGAAGAAGGGGATAATGAGAAAGAAAGGAAGAAGGGAATAAAGATAAAGAAAGGAAGAAGGGGATAAAGAGAAAGAAAGGAAGAAGGGGATAACGAGAAAGAAAGGAAGAAGGGGATAACGAGAAAGAAAGGAAGAAGGGAATAAAGATAAAGAAAGGAAGAAGGGGATAAAGAGAAAGAAAGGAAGAAGGGGATAACGAGAAAGAAAGGAAGAAGGGAATAAAGATAAAGAAAGGAAGAAGGGAATAAAGATAAAGAAAGGATAACTCAGAAATGGAAAAATATAAGGAACGGGGCAAGGGAGGAGGAGGAGGAGGAGGAGGAAGAGGAGGAGGAGGATAGGGGGAAAGGAAAGAGGTCAAACTAAAGATGAAAAGTATTAGCGACGGGGCAAGGAAGGAGGAGGAGGAGGAGGAGGAGGAGGAAGAGGAGGAGGAGGAGGAAGGGAAGATGACAAACTAGAGATGGATAGTAAACGTCCACAGAAATAACAGTAAGAGACATCATTATAATCTTTGACAACACAGCACGACACAGTCTAAAAAAAGAGAGAGAAAAATTAAAGTACACAGCCATCGAACTTACAAAACATATCAATAACAAGCTGCCTAATTAGAGAAACAACTATCTATAAGTCTAACTAATGAAAACTCTCTCTCTCTCTCTCTCTCTCTCTCTCTCTCTCTCTCTCTCTCTCTCTCTCTCTCTCTCTCTCTCTCGACCTTGTTATAACGACCCAAGATAACCTAATCAATAGTGTCACGGTAGGAGAGCACCTCGGTTCTTGCGATCATAAATTAGTGCGCGTCGATATTAAAGCTCAATCATCAGTGACTGAAAATAAAGTAAAGGTGCCCAATTTCAAAAGAGCTAACTTCGTAGAAATCCGACAAAAACTAACAGAAATACAACTATCAGATGACGGCAACGTAGAGGATACCTGGCTAAATTTAAAGATCATTTACTCACTCGGCAGAACACTTTTTCCCCAATGTGCGAGAAGTGAAGTAACACTAATAAAAGCCCACCTTGGATTAATAGCGAAATTAAACAATCAGTCAATGAGAGAAAATTGTTTTACAGGTTAAAGAAAGAACAAAGCACGCCCGAAAACATTAGACTTTATAATGATGCCAGGCGACGAGTAAAAAGACTAGTAGGTCAGGCAAAGCGTAGATACGAAGAAAATATTGCAGCCAACTGTAAAAATAATCCGAAATCTTTCTTCAGTTACATAAACAACAGAAAGGCGATCAAAAGTGGTATTGGACCTTTAACAAACAGCGACGGTGCACTAGTGACTGACAGCCAACACATTGCAAACCTCTTAAACAATTACTTTTCCTCGGTGTTTAATACTAACAGTCTTCCTCTCGCTACCACCAACACCAGTACTATTGTAAATCTCGAGCATGCATTGCCTAATTTTGAAATAACAACCGATGAAGTCCTTAAAGCTCTCCATTCACTTAAAACAAATAAAAGTCCTGGACCTGACAAAGTATATCCAACTCTGCTGAAAGAAACAAAGAGCGAAATACTCTCCTCCCTCACAACCGTAATCAATATGTCCTTGCGACAAGGCATCGTCCCTTCAGATTGGAAAAAAGGCTAACGTGACACCGATTTTCAAGAAAGGAGACAAAAAAGTACCAGGTAATTACAGGCCCATTAGTCTAACTTCGGTTGTAGGTAAGCTACTTGAGGGCATAATTAGAGACAAAATTGTGAATTACCTTGAAAGCCACTCATTGATTGGGGACTCACAACATGGCTTCCGAAACAAAAGATCCTGCCTATCAAACCTATTAACCTCTTATAACGACCTCTTCACTGTTTATGACGTAACCAAATCACTGGACGTAGTCTATCTTGATTTCCAGAAAGCGTTTGATAAAGTCCCGCATCATAAATTACTTTACAAATTAAAGCAAATAGGTATTGACGGTCAAGTAAACCAATGGATCGCGAATTGGTTGAGCAACAGACAACAAAGAGTAGTGATTGACGGATTTAACTCAGAGTGGGCGCCTGTCACTAGTGGCGTCCCTCAGGGCTCGGTCCTGGCCCAGTGCTCTTCATTATTTACATCAACGACGTGGATGTTGGACTCAATAACCGCATTAGTAAATTTGCAGACGACACAAAGATTGGTAACTCGGTTCTCACTGACGAAGACAGGCAAAGCCTCCAAGAGGATTTGCACAAAATTTCAGCTTGGTCGGATAGATGGGAGATGCCCTTTAACGTAGACAAGTGCCAGGTCCTTCAAGTTGGAACGAGGAATAAGAAGTTCGAATACGAAATGCGCGGCGTTAAACTCAAAAGCGTTCAATGCGTCAAAGACTTGGTGGTCAAAATCGCGTCAAACCTCAAATTCTCACAGCAATGCATCGATGCAGCAAATAAAGCGAATAGAATGATTGGCTTCATTAAAACAAACTTTGTATTCAAGAATAAAGATGTAATACTCTGCTCTACAACAGTTTAGTCAGACCCCACTTGGAATATGCGGTACAGTTTTGGTCTCCCCACCATGCAAAGGATATTGCTAAATTAGAAGGTGTTCAGCGTCGGGCAACGAAAATGATCCCTTCCTTGCGCAACAAATCCTACGAAGAAAGGCTTTCCACCCTTAACATGTTCTCTTGAGAAACGTCGCCTGAGGAAAACTGATCGAATGTTTTAAAATACTTAATGGTTTCACGAATGTAGACAGATCAACATTGTTTATGATCGATGACACTTTGCGCACGAGGAACTATGGCGTAAAACTCAGATGTAGACAAGTAAATTCAGACTGCACCAAATTTTTCTTCACCAACGTTGTAGTGCGAGAATGGAATAAGCTTCCACCGTCAGTGGTCCAGTGTAACACGATTGACTCCTTCAAAAATAAGCTCGACCGTCACTTCCTTCAACTTAATATCAACTAGAGTAGAAATGCAACGTTTTGGAGTCTTCTGATTAATGTAAAATCACTTAGGTTTAAGGACAGACCACCAAGTCTGGACCATGGGGTCTGTGTGGTCTGATTTTCTATGTAAATCTCTCTCTCTCTCTCTCTCTCTCTCTCTCTCTCGTATAAACAAACTAACCGACTTACTAAAATAAACAACTAACTAACTAAGAAAAGCACGCACTAACAATCTATCTATCTATCTATCTATCTATCCCTCTGTCTGTGTACCTCCCCCCTCCCCCGTAGCTACCGTTTGAGTGGGGCACGCCGGACACCACCATGTAGGCGTCGCCGATGGTCTCCACCTTGTAAACGTCGTAGTTGCCGATGCGGGAGTCGAACATGTTGTACAGCTTGTTGAGGAGCGTCACCACCTGGAGGAGGGAGAGAGAGGGAAAGTGAAATAGGGGAAGTAGCAAAGCCGATTCTAAAACAAACTTTCCCAGTGCTTCTGCAGGAAGTTTGTTACAGTGAGGGATGACTGTCTTCGAGAAAAATCCCGCCATTATTTGTGGAAACGTGGCCTCGCATGAATCTGTATACCGCACACCTTATAGTTGTCTGGTAAGTTTGTACTATATCATCATCAGCTGGGAAAAGTCCTAGTAGGTCGATGTCCCCTTTTTAATTAAGGGAGCAGAGCAGCATTGCATGATTCTAGGCAGAGTCTCACCGATGAGTTATTCAGAGACAACACAGCTCCCGGTGACTCCATCATTCCTCGCTATGAACCCGAGCACGGGGTTAACCTTCTGGAGAGGTAGACGCACCCTGCCTCGGGGGTCTCAAACCATTGCAGAATATGGCACTAAAAGACTTGACACACATGTTCGACGTACGTAGAGTTATAGTTTGGCGAAAGTGCATCATTTTATATTCGTAAAGTGTGAAGGATATTTACCATCTTTTAAAGCTTTCAGAAAGGGAGGTGGAGGAGGAGGCGGAGGAGGAGTTAAGGTAATATTAAAGAGGGATATAGATAACGAGGATGAAGATAATATGGTGTGGGCGGCGGAAGACTTAAGATTCGAAGTTGTTGAGAGAAGTGGAGATGGAGGAAGATTTTGAATTTAACGATAAGGAGGAGGAGGAAGAGGAGGAGGAGGAGGAGGAGGAGGAGGAGGAGGAGGACGACGACGACGACAATGATGATAATGAGTAAGAAGAGGAGTCAGGGGGAGGAGGAAGAAGAGGAGGAGGAGGAAGAGGGAAGGAGGAAGGAAGGTGTATGAAAAGAAGGGAGGAATTGAACGAGAAAGATATGGAGGAGGAGGAGGAGGAGGAGGAAGAGGAAAATAATGATGATAATGATGGTGAGGAAGAAGAAGAAGAAGAACAAGAAGAAGAACAAGAACAAGAAGAAGAACAAGAAAAAGAAAAAGAAAAAGAAGAAGAACAAGAACAAGAACAAGAAAAAGAAAAACAAGAACAAGAAAAACAAGAAGAAGAAAAAGAAGAAGAAGAAAAAGAAAAAGAAGAAGAACCGGAAGAAGAGGAAGAAAATAGTTATCACGCAGAAGAAAACCACCACCACAGACCAGAAAATAGAAACAAAAATACAATATCCACTCCATGACCTTTCCACATAACATTTTACCGGGAAATTCACCTCGGAGCGACATACGAGAAAAATAAGAGTAATATAAAATGTCTGGGAAAAGAAATAATGAAAGGGAGCAACGAGAGAGAGAGAGAGAGAGAGAGAGAGAGAGAGAGAGAGAGAGAGAGAGAGAGAGAGAGAGAGAGAGAGAGAGAGAGAGAGAGAGAGAGAGAGAGAGAGAGAGAGAGAGAGAGAGAGAGAGAGAGAGAGAGAGAGAGAGAGAGAGAGAGAGAGAGAGAGAGAGAGAGAGCAAAAATACAACGGTGGAAATAGTGGACCATACTTATACAGTGTGTTGAGCAGGTGTGTGGGGAGGCAGGTGTGGGATAGAGGCAGGTGTGTGGGAGAGGCAGAAAGTTGGAAGGAAAAGGGTAACAGGTGTGTGGAAGGGGTGGAGGAGTGGTAACAGGTGTGTGGAGGAGATGGAGGAGTGGTAACAGGTGTGTGGAGGTGGTGGAGGAGTGGTCAGTATGGGTGTGGGTTAGTGGAAGAGCGTAAGAGATGTCTGGAGGTGGTGGAGGAGTGGTCAGTGTGAGTTTGGGTTAGTGGAAGAGCGTAAGAGATGTCTGGAGGTGGTGGAGGAGTGGTCAGTGTCCGGGTTAGTGGAAGAGCGTAAGAGATGTCTGGAGGTGGTGGAGGAGTGGTCAGTGTCCGGGTTAGTGGAAGAGCGTAAGAGATGTCTGGAGGTGGTGGAGGAGTGGTCAGTGTGAGTGTGGGTTAGTGGAAGAGCGTAAGAGATGTCTGGAGGAGGCAGGTGAGTGGTAAATGTGTATGGATTAGTGGAAGAGCATAAGAGTTGTCTGGAGGAGGTGGAGTAGTCAGTGTGGGTTCTAGACGGGAACAGAGAGGCAGGACAGGCCCGGCGTCTCCTCACCTGCAAGGGCTCAGAGCTGGAGCAGAGAGTCGTGAACCCCACAATGTCACTGAAGTAGACAGAGACGGACTTGTAGCTTTCCGCCGGGACCTGACGCCACCATCACCACCATCATCAGTGTCGTCATTGTCGTCATCGTCATCACCATCGTCCCGGAAGAAGAATGATGACAAGAAGCAATGAGGATTTAGGACATAGCATCGTTAGTTGGGATTGAAGTTATATTGGGCAGTTATTATAGCTTTATTAGCATTGTTTTTATTAGTATATCTTTATTGTTATTTTTATTTTTCTATTATTAGCGTTTTTATTTTCAACTAGAATTACTACTATAAATAATAATGTTTCTACTGCCAACTATGTACTACTGAACCTACGACTGCTACTACTACTACAACAACTACTACTACTACTACTACTACTACTACTACTACTACTTTTACTACTACTACTACTACTACTACAGGTACTACTAGAGCAAAAACAGCAACGACAACAACAACAACAACAACAACAACAAAAACTACTACTACTACTACTACTACTACTACTACTACTACTACTACTACTACTACTACTACTACTACTACTACTACTACTACTACTACTACTACTACTTCTACTACTACTACTACTACTACTACTACTACTACTACTACAGGTACTACTAGAGCAAAAACAGCAACGACAACAACAACAACAACAAAAAAAAAAAATACTACTACTACTACTACTACTGCTGCTGCTGCTGCTGCTACTACTAAAGAGAAAACAACAACAACAACAACAAATACAGTAACACACACACACACACACACACACACACACACACACACACACACACACACACACACTCACGGATCGCTTCTTCTTGAGCTGCACGGCCACGGGTTTGGGCAGCATTTGGAAGATGAGTCGGTCACATCTCCGCTTCTCCCTCTTCAGCTCCGCGGCCTTCGTGGTGAGCGTGGCAGCGAACACCTGAAGCAGCACTTACCTGTATATACACACACACACACACACACACACACACACACACACACACACACACACACACACACACACACACACACACACACACACACATTATATAAGCCTCTCCGCACCCAAGCCTAAAATCTATCAATGAGATTTAACCCTTTTCTGCATCCACCAAAGAGATTTAACCCTTTTCTGCATCCACCAATGAGATTTAACATTTCCCAGCATCCACCAATGAGATTTAACATTTCCCAGCATCCACCAATGAGAGTTAACCTTTCCCAGCATCCACCAAAGAGATTTAACCTTTCCCTGCATCCACCGGTGAGATTTAACCTTTCCCAGCATCCACCAATGAGAGTTAACCTTTCCCAGCATCCACCAAAGAGATTTAACCTTTCCCTGCATCCACCGGTGAGATTTAACCTTTCCCAGCATCCACCAATGAGATTTAGCATTTCCCAGCATCCACCAATGAGAGTTAACCTTTCCCAGCATCCACCAAAGAGATTTAACCTTTCCCAGCATCCACCAATGAGATTTAGCATTTCCCAGCATCCACCAAAGAGATTTAACCTTTCCCAGCATCCACCAATGAGAGTTAACCTTTCCCAGCATCCACCAAAGAGATTTAACCTTTCCCAGCATCCACCGGTGAGATTTAACCTTTCCCAGCATCCACCAATGAGATTTAACCTTTCCCAGCATCCACCAATGAGATTTAACCTTTCCCAGCATCCACCAATGAGATTTAACATTTCCCAGCATCCACCGGTGAGATTTAACCTTTCCCAGCATCCACCAATGAGAGTTAACCTTTCCCAGCATCCACCAAAGAGATTTAACCTTTCCCAGCATCCACCGGTGAGATTTAACCTTTCCCAGCATCCACCAATGAGATTTAACCTTTCCCAGCATCCACCAATGAGATTTAACCTTTCCCAGCATCCACCAATGAGATTTAACCTTTCCCAGCATCCACCAATGAGATTTAACATTTCCCAGCATCCACCAATAAGATTTAGCCTTTCCTACCATCCACCACTGAGATTTAACTTTCCCAGTATTCACCAATGAGATTTAACCTTTCCCAGCATCCACCAATGAGATTTAACTTTTCCTAACATCAACCAATGAGATTCAACATTTCCCAGCATCCACCAATGAGATTTAACCTTTCCCAGCATCCACCAATGAGATTTAACATTTCCCAGCATCCACCAATGAGATTTAACCTTTCCCAGCATCCACCAATGAGATTTAACCTTTTCCAGCATCCACCAATGAGATTTAACCTTTCCCAGCATCCACCAATGAGATTTAACCTTTCCCAGCATCCACCAATGAGATTTAGCATTTCCCAGCATCCACCAATGAGATTTAACCTTTCCCAGCATCCACCAATGAGATTTAACCTTTCCCAGCATCCACCAATGAGATTTAGCATTTCCCAGCATCTACCAATGAGATTTAACCTTTCCCAGCATCCACCAATGAGATTTAACCTTTCCCAGCATCCACCAATGAGATTTATCATTTCCCAGCATCCACCAATGAGATTTAACCTTTCCCAGCATCCACCAATGAGATTTAACCTTCCCAGCATCCAGCAATGAGATTTAACCTTCCCAGCATCCACCAATGAGATTTAACATTTCCCAGCATCCACCAATGAGATTTAACCATTCCCAGCATCCACCAATGAGATTTAACCTTTCCCAGCATCCACCAATGAGATTTAACCTTTCCCAGCATCCACCAATGAGATTTAACCTTTCCCAGCATCCACCAATGAGATTTAACCATTCCCAGCATCCACCAATGAGATTTAACCATTCCCAGCATCCACCAATGAGATTCAACATTTCCTAACATCAACCAATGAGATTCAACATTTCCCAGCATCCACCAATGAGATTCAACATTTCCCAGCATCCACCAATGAAATTTAACTTTTCCTAACATACACAAGGAGATTTAACCGTTTCTAGCATCCAACAATGATATCACCAATCCCAGCATCCACCTATGAGATATTAACCTATTCAATCATCCACTAATCATAAGCAATCTGAGGAGAGTGTGTAGCAAATCACCGCTGAAAGCAGTCGCGTGCTTCCCCCGATGACTCTAAGAAAATGCGGTGCGCCAGGACAGACTCTCTTATTTTGTCATTAATGTTTTCACTGTTCTCCGTGTCCTGTCGTGTCCTCACTGTTTGTCTCAATTGTTAACTGTTAATTTTCAAGTGTTTGTCCACGCCCTGCAACACATCTCACACACATTTTGTACGTCACATACACCAACACTTCAATGTCATTTACACCACACAGCATTCATATACACGCATATACACTCAACAACATCTCTTTTGTTTTCTGTCCTAATGACTTCAGTATGTTTTTGCAATAAAATAACCTTGACGGGTATTGGTTTTTCCTTTACCTGTGGACCAACTAGCATTAGATCACTCGCTCGCCACCAATAAGTCGGTCTGGCTTGCTTATGAGCGGGCCAATAGGAGACAATGATAAGGGGGGAGGGGTTCTATGCCAGGTTAAGGTGAGCGGGGTGTACCGACCTGTATGGTGTATGTGGCGTGGCGCACGAGGAAGATGATGACGGGCGAGATGAAGAGGACCATCACCAGTAGCACGATGCTCACCGTGACCTGGCTGTCCGCGCTGCCCGCCTCGGCCTGCATGTACGACCTCAGGACACGCGGGTTGTTAGTATTGTTGTTGTTGTTATTGGTGGTATTGTTGTTGTTGTTGTTGTCGTTGTTGTTGTTATTTCATTGTTGTTATTCTTATTGCTATTATTACTGTTATTGCTACTACTACTTCTACTATCACTACTACTACTACTACTACTACTACTACTGCTACTACCACTATCACCACTACTTCCTCAAATTGAAAGTAAAACCCTAAAAAAAATAAGGAACAATTATAACCTATCGTGACAAATGTAAAACTTAACGAAATATATCATGATCGCTCCGTAGACTTTACTCGAAACATGACGGAAAATGTGTGTGTGTGTGTGTGTGTGTGTGTGTGTGTGTGTGTGTGTGTGTGTGTGTGTGTGTGTGTGCGTACAAAGAGAGATAAACTAGAGAGAGAAGCGAGATAGTTATAGAAATGTCAATGCACAGCTACCCCAAAGAGTAAGTTCTATCCCAGGGCACAAAGTAATAAAGAAACTGACTAGAACCTTCAACCCTTACAATTTGCGGTGTTTATCCTCCCTAGTTTTCGTCCCCTCAATCGTTCTTCGTTCTACCAATTCGTGGGATACAAGAGTACTGCCAGACATAAAGAAAACACATCACAGAACTTGAAGTGATGCTAAAAGTCTGCGGAGCCGTCATGAAGGATTTCGTTAAGTTCTGCATTTGTCGATGTAATGGTTGCAATTTTGGAGGACTTTTCTTTTTGTTTGAAGAAGTAATGGCAATAGTGTTAAAAGTAGTAGCTGTGGCAGTAGTAGTAGTAGTAGTAGTAGTAGTAGTAGTAGTAGTGGTGGTTGTAACATGGGAAAAGAAGAAGAAGAAGAAGAAGAAGAAGAAGAAGAAGAAGAAGAAATAATAAGGTAATTATAATAAAAGAAAGAGACGAAGAAGAGGAAGAAGAAGAAGAAGAAGAAAGAAAAAGAAAAAGAAAAAGAAGAAAAAATGATGATAATAATAATATGAAGAAGAAAAAGACGAAGAAGAAAAAGAAGAACAAGAAAAAAAAAGAGAAAAAGAAGAAAACAACAACGATGAACAAAAGAATAACTAGAAAAAAAACATGAAAAAACAAAACAAAACAAAACACAAACCAACCCAACCCACAACCATCAACCAAGCACTCAACAACCACTCAGAATCAAGAAGCAACCACAACTCACTCAAACACATTCCAACTTCCTCCCTGACCCATGCGCTTTCCCCTATCAATCCCGTCCCCAAATTCACACACACACACACACACACACACACACACACACACACACACACACACACACACACACACACACACACACACACACACACACACACACACACTCTCCCTCACTGGATCATGTCGAGAAGCTGCCACTGGATGTCCCTCAGCTCGTCGGTAAAGCGGACCATCACGTAGTAGTAATCATCGGCCACTTTCAAGTCACTCAACTGGGCCACGTTACCGAGAATCAGCTGGCGCCTGTGTGTGTGAGAGAGAGTTGGAAAGTTTCGTTTAGTCGGCGCAACCTCTGTGTGTGAGAGATATAGATAGATGGACTGATAGTTTGAGCATGTGGGGGTTTAAATACACATATCAAGAACCATCTATGTAGTAATGGGTGGCTAGAAGTGGAGGGAGGTATTATAGGAAGGGGCAAAAGGGGAGAGGTAAGGTAAAGGAGTGAGAGGGGGAGAAAGGACGAAGAAATTGACGGAAATGGAACAGAAGGGAGTAGAATGA
>NC_066555.1:6988029-7000529 GCF_024679095.1 Eriocheir sinensis | reverse complement strand
GGCTAGAGTACGACAATCTGGCAACGTTGCTCAGCCGCCATGTTCTTACCCAACGAGCCGAGCAAAATTCAAATGGTGGTGGTGGTGGTGGTCAACGATGCCCGATTGTCGTACTCTGCTTCTCATGTTTGCCGATTTCCGACCCAACAACTGCTTTCATAACCCAAATAACTGTCTTCATATATGTTTATCGTTTAAATGGTTAATTATTGGTGCTTCTTGTTAACAGTCAGAGCTCGTAGTAGTGGTGGTGTTGGTAGTACCACGGCGGTGATGTAAGAAGCTATATCAAGGTCTAGAGGCAACCTGAACCTGTCTCCCACACAAATTACACCAATTGTCGTGTTCCCCTCGAGGCGGACACGTCCTCTGCCGCGGTTAATGAAGGGGAGTCGAGGGGACGCGGCGATATCATGTGTTATTGGGGAGGCGGAGTACGGAGCAAAACAAGGAGCGGTATCCTCAGACGCTTCCTCCTCATGAGTCTTACACCAATTATTCCCAATGGCCGAAAAGGAGATAAAACAGTAGTATTAGTATTAGTATTAGTAGTTGTAGTAGTAGTAGTAGTAGCTGTAGTAGTAGTAGTAGTAGTAGTAGTAGTAGTAGCTGTAGTAGTAGTAGGCTATCGGTAGTAGTAATGGTAGTTGTAGTAGTTGTAGTAATTAATGTTTTTTCACGTTCATGGTACAGAGGTTTTGTCAGACTACCACGAGTGTAATAAAACTACCCATGAAAATGCTCACAACTTCTAGGAAATCCTTGTTAAATGTGTGTGACTGGACGCCGACATGTTGAAGAATATACCCCAAAGACACCTGTTGGCTTTAACCCGGTAGCTGCGGGGATCATGTTTCTTAAAGGCCCCTCTAAGCGAATTAATGAGAAAAAACATCACTCACGCAAACCAGTTCATAATATACATATATCAACGCATTTGGGATCAGTTTATGCATCATCTATTTTTGGGGGGTCTTTATCATGGCAAAAATTTGGCCCGTCGCTGCTACACGGTAAAGCCACAAATTTGGCCCGTCGCTGCTACACGATAAAGCCACAAATTTGGCCCGTCGCTGGTACACGATAAAGCCACAAATTTGGCCCGTCGCTGCTACACGGTAAAGCCACAAATTTGGCCCGTCGCTGCTACACGATAAAGCCACAAATTTGGCCCGTCGCTGGTACACGGTAAAGCCACAAATTTGGCCCGTCGCTGGTACACGGTAAAGCCACAAATTTGGCCCGTCGCTGGTACACGGTAAAGCCACAAATTTGGCCCGTCGCTGGTACACGGTAAAGCCACAAATTTGGCCCGTCGCTGGTACACGGTAAAGCCACAAATTTGGCCAGTCGCTGGTACACGGTAAAGCCACAAATTTGGCCCGTCGCTGCTACCGGGTTAAGTAGGCTAGACGCTGCCCGAGAGGTGCACAGCGATGAGACACGCAGAGTCCAGGACAAAACAGACATTCATAGAATATATTACAATAGTTATTCATACCCGATATTAGGGAATGGAAGTGTTATGAAGTGCTGGTGTAAGGAAGGATTTCATAATGTTACGCATATGAATGTATTTTTTTTATTAATTTCTCTCGAATTCCTTGAAAGCCAAAACTGTTTCTAATTACGAATGATGTAAAACCAAAACTTCTCGCCCGACTCTTCTTGTCAATTAAGGAAAACAAGAACAAGATTAGATTAATACGCGGGAAAACGACATATACCTACTTGCTTTCCAGCCCTGGGACATTTCGGAGCTTGTAGTACACCCAGATTTGGTGAGGGATTCGTAGAGGTTGTTGTATTTCCATGATGGGTAGCTTTAGATAGTTTGACAAGACTTCTGCACCATGAACGTAAAAAAAACTCTCATGAAAACCAAACTAATCTCCTTTGTGGCTCTTGGAAGTATTTGCGGGTGCGGGAGCCGAAAGCGTTTGAGATTACCGGCCATACATCTCCACATTTGATAAGGCTTACATGAAGGTTGTTAACAAGTCTTCTGCACCATGAACGTAAAAAAACTCTCATGAAAACCAAACTAATCTCTTTTGTGGCTCTTGGATAGAGTTGTTGTGGGAGCCGAAATGGTTTGATAATACGGCCCAATCACACACTCACATTTCATCCCCACATTTGATAAGGCTTACATAGAGGTTGTTGATAAGACTTCTGCACCATGAACGTAAAAAAACTCTCATGAAAACCAAACTAATCTCCTTTGTGGCTCTCGGAAGTAGTTGTGAGAGCCGAAAGCGTTTGAGATTACCGGTCATACATCCCCACATTTGATAAGGCTTACATGGAGGTTGTTGACAAGACTTCTGCACCATGAACGTAAGAAACTCTCATGAAAACCCGACTAATCTCGTTTTTGGCTCTTGGAAGTAGTTGTTGTAGGAGCCGAAATCGTTTGAGACTACGGCCCAATCACACACTCACATTTCATCCCCACATTTGATAAGGCTTACATGGAGGTTGTTGACAAGACTTCTGCACCATGAACGTAAAAAAACTCTAATGAAAACCAAACTAATCTCCTTTTTGGCTCTTGGAAGTAGTTGTTGTGGGTGCCGAAATGGTTTGAGACTCACATTTCATCCCCATATTTGATAAGGCTTACATGGAGGTTGTTGCGGGTTATTTCCACGGGTGAATTTGAGAGCCCTATGGCGGTGGTTAGACGTGAAACAAAAAGCCTCATGAGAACCCAACTAATCTCCATCGTGGCCTTTGGAAATTGATGTTATAAGAGCCGAAAGCGTCTCAGAACACGAGCCTTGGTTATATGTCTTCTCCGAGTAGGCTATACCGTATTATCGGGCTTGCGAGTCGTGATTACGGTCTAGCGCCAACGTGAAATTATGAAAATATTAGCTTATATATATATATAGTAGAACGAATCAGTGGATGTGTCTTTGGAAGGTTTCACGCTCGGCTTCCCCCGTCCCGACAACAAGTAGGCAGCGATGTCAATAAACTCGCGACATAACCAAGGCGCGAACACCTACCCGTTGGAAAGGTAGGGCGAGCGGGGGACTCTTTACGGGGCGGGTGCCTGCCGGCCTCTTGAAGACTCCTTGGCTGGTATTACAAGACACTTTCGCTTCTCACATCAGCTATTTCTAAAGGTCAAATAGGGGATCAATCGGGTTTTCATGAGTGTTTTTTAAGGTTCAGGGTACAGAAGAAGGGTCAAACTACCACAGGGGTCATAAAACTACCCCTGGAAATGCCCACAACTCCTATGAAAGCCTTGTCAATTATGTGTTATTAGGGTGCGATATGTTTCTTAATACGACCCCTTATGTTCTTATGTTCTTATTATGAACATCAGACGCAGCATGCTAGAGTAGTTTTATTTATGGTCATAGTTTTATTTATGGTCATGGTTCATAGTTTTTAAGGACAATAAGAGGCACTCCATCAGGTCCATAAGCCTTCTGAGAGTGGAGGCCAGAGAGGGCATAGAAAACATCGTTCTTAAGGGGAGCGTCTGCCATGTTCTAAGATATTATCAGAGGATCACCATTTTCTCACAGGTGATGTGTACCTTGAGTAGGAACATCATGTACAGTTTTGGTGAAGATTTGTTGAAAAAAAAAATTTATGAATTTTTTTTCAAAAATTTCAAAATTTTGAAATTGAAAAAAAGCATATTTAGAGTTTAGATAGCTCAAAAATAAAAACACCACTGGAACGGGCATACAAAATAAGTGTATTCCTAGAGATTACTTTTCCATTTATTTTTTATTTTTTTTGTTTCTTCAAAGTTTAAACTTAGAAAATTTATATAAAAATTTTGATGATGTTTATCCAGATTCTGATCACTAGCATTTATAGCTAATTTTTTTCTCTTTCCAACGCTATCTTTATGTTTGTGCTAGGTCCATAAATAACTTAGAAATATCAAATAAATGCGCGTGTGACCCTGTTTTGAGAAAACGAAGGAAAACTAAATTTATCGATCGCCCATCGATTCTGCTCTCCGATGACAATGTATTGGTAATGAATGTCAATGTAACTCTAACCCTGTGTAAAAAAATATCCTCTATTGCAAAAATTACGGACATAAAAGCACTGATTCATGTATGCATATTTTGGCGCGTAAAGCGCTCTGTATGGCAACACTACCAGATATTTAAAGGGCCGCCAGACCGCGCGAGGATTTAAATTTTAAAAAACTAACCTCGCCACGTGACACCTCATTGTATCCCTGGTATGATGAGCCCATAAAGTGAATTTCGAGGAATTTAAAATATTCATCAAAAATACCCCCCCAGACGCTCCCCTTAAGAATTTTAATTACAGGCATAGAGGAGTCAGAGGGGGGATGAGTAGGAGGAGTATGCCCAGAATCGTCCAGAGTGGAGTTTTTGCAGAAAGTTTGAGAAAAGAGTAAGACCATATTTTATTTATGACAGTCTCCGCGTGCCTCTCCCTCCCCCGCCCCCCGTCAGGTGGAGCGAGCCAGCCAGGCGGCCAAGCGTCCCGCGGATGAGTAGCCTAATAAGCGTCTTACGGCCGCCCCTTCATTAGCCGGTCAGCACGACAAAGGCACGAGGCAGGATGATCCCCTCCAACCCTCGAGACCTGACCTGCTTCCCTCACGCAACCTTTACTGCATCCATCACCTCCTTCCTTCCTGCCTTCCCTCTACCCTATTCCTTCTCTCCTTTAGGTCCTACCACACTCAATAGACGGTATTGGCTATGCAGGCAGCGCCACACGCGGCCACCCGAATAACTGTCGAAGAGGTACTTTTCTTTGTGAACTCGGTTGTTTTTTTCTGTTTCGGAATTATTATTATTATTATTATTATTATTATTATTATTATTATTATTATTATTATTATTATTATTATTATTATTATTATTATTATTATTATTATTATTATTATTATTATATGTTGACAGGCAGAAGCGAAAGAGTTTGACCAGGCAGGGTGTCAGCACGGAAGCACAGTTTTTAAGGACAATAAGAGGCACTCCATCAGGTCCATAAGCCTTCTGAGAGTGGAGGCCAGAGAGGGCATAGAAAACATCGTTCTTAAGAATTTTAATTACAGGCATAGAGGAGTCAGAGGGGGGATGAGTAGGAGGAGTATGCCCAGAATCGTCCAGAGTGGAGTTTTTGCAGAAAGTTTGAGAGAAGAGTTCAGCCTTAGAGAAAGATGAGACGGCAGTGCTGCCGTCAGGGTTAACGAGGGGAGGGAAAGATGAAGAAGTGAAATTGGAGGAGATATTTTTTGTCCAGGTGCCAGAAGTCTCTGGAAAAATTAGTGAAAGCAAGGTTTTGACATTTACTATGAATGAAAGAGCTTTTGGCAAGTCGAAGAATAGATTTGGCACGATTCCGGGCAGAAATGTAAAGATCATAAAATCATAGTTAGCAGGAGTGCGAAGGCTCTGGTACCTTTTGTGAGCTGCCTCTCTGTCTTTGATAGCACGAGAACAAGCGTTATTAAACCCAGCCCGAGCAGTTGGCCTGCAGCTCACCCAGCTGTTCATCCTCCCATTTGGACTGGTCGATAAGTGGGTACGTGGGGAAACCTGGGGAAGGTAAACTGTGGTTTTCTCGGACTTCACGCTGGCCCGTGTCCCGGGGTAATGGGTTCCTCCCACCACTGGCTCGAAGGGTTAATGCGACGGAGATGAGCACCGCAGCCACGCGCAGCTATAGCGTATACACCCAACTTTACCTTTACTTTTACCCTTTCTTTTTATCGCTTTATTTCTTTCCTACCTTCCTTTCTCCTCCTCTTCTCCTTCTCATCCCTCAGCCCTCCCTCACTCAGTTTCTCGCCCTTACCCCATTCCTTCTTTTTCTATCCCTTACTCTTTTCCTTCTAATGCCTCCGTCCTGTCACAGTCAATCCCTATACCTTTCTCCCTTCCTTTAATCCTTCTCTCCTCATATTGATCCTTTAGTCCTACCATACTCATTCCTCTTACTCCATCCCTTCTTCCCTTCAATTCTACTTCTCTTCCCCACTCAGTCCTCCCTCCCTCGTTTTTCATCCTTTCCTTTCTTCATTCTTTCAATTATACTTCTCTCATTTTAATCACTCAATCCCACTTCACTCAATCCCTCCCTCTTACTCCATCCATCCCTTCCTTTTAACCAACTCTTCTTGTGATCTTTTTGTCCTCGGTTATATCTTTCTTAATGCCTCCAAGTCTCTCTCAATCCCTCGCAGAGTATGGGTAAGATATATATTATACAGTACATAAACGCCTCATATATTTCCTTTCCTTTTTCATTTCCTTCCCGCGACTCACGCTCCATGCCTCGCGGTTCTCCCCTCGGCCTGAATGAAAGTCTCTCTCACTCATTTCCTTGCCTGTTTCCTTTCCCTCCTTGCTCCGTTAACCTGATGCCTCGGTCTCCCTTTCCTCACACTTCACACGTTCAAGTAAGACATTAGCTTTCTCATTTCCTTTCGACTTTTTCTTTTATTTCCCTCCTGGTATGAGTACTTATTTAAGCTTTTTCCCTCTCTACCTCTTCTCCTCTCTCTGCCAGTGTCTTGTGAGGGCTACTCTAATTCCCTAACTAATCCTTTCCCTTTTCCTGCCATTCTTCTCTCTCTGTCTCTCTCTCTCTCTGTCTGTCTGTCTGTCTGTCTGCCTGTCTCTGTCTGTCTGTCTGTCTGTCTCTGTCTGTCTGTCTGTGTCTCTGTCTGTCTGTGTCTCTCTCTCTCTCTCTCTCTCTCTCTCTCTCTCTCTCTCTCCATCTATCAACCCAGACTCTAGCAAAACTCTCTCAAGAGGATTAAGTGGAGCTCCGGGGAAGGCATACATATATACATACATACATATATTCCTACACTTTATTTTGTACCATTTTCTAAGTCCACTTCTCCTTTCCTCTCTGACTCTTTCCTGTGCCACTCTCCTCCTCTTCCTCCACTCCTTTCCCTTCTAAATTTTCTTCTCATTTTTTACTCGTCAGCTTACCACTACATAACATGCCCACAATATCTCCATTTTGATTCTTCTTCCTATGTATTTATTATTTCATTTTCTCGCTTTCATTTCCTTTTTTCATTTTCTTCTTCCAATGTCTTTACTTTTAGCTTTCCTTCTCTTTTCACTCCTTCCTTGTTCCTTGTATGTGTCTTCGTTTTTCCGTACGTTCCTCTGTTTTCTCCTCTCCTCTCGTCTCCTCTCTTCGTCCTCTTGCTGCCTTCTCCTCTCCTTCGTCTCCTCTCTTCGTTCTCTTCTCCTCTTCCTCCTCTTTGATCTCTCTCGCTCAAAATAACTACGTAAATAATCTTGTTTCACCTTTTCCTTCCTTTATTTTTAAACTCTTTCTTCCTCCTTTTTACATCCCATTTCCCGACTATTTCATCTTTTCCCGCCATTCTTTTAGAGTTTATTTATATTCTTCACTCATTTTCTTTCATTCCCGTTTTCTTTTTCATCCTCCAAGTTTTCTCTTCTCTCTTTTTTCCTTCCCCTTTCTACAATATCACACATTCACTATTTCCACTATTCCTTCTCTTATTCTTCTTCATTCTTCTACATTTCATATCCATTATCATAGACTTCACAACTAGTTGACGGGAAATCTCTTCAGTCTTGGCGCGCTGGCTTCGCGTAAGGGGCCGATTGTTATGGCGACTTTCACTGCGACAACTCAAACACACTCTGCGTTCTTACTCCGAATTTAAGTGGAAACAGGACGAAATCTTCAAGTTTTAGTGCATACAAGCAGGCAGGAGTGTCTCTAGAGTGATTTGGTCGAGGATTCAAGGTAACTTATATAAAATAGCACCATGCGTGCACTTTGAAAACGTTGTGTAAAAAATGGCAAATTTGCGTAACTTTAGGTTGAAATCTTTACGTAAAATGAATGATAACTGTAGGATAGTGAAGTCCACAGTTTTACGTATTAGGAAACAAGAAATGTACGTTTAGTTAGTGCCTACATGGCAACTCAGCTCAGTTCCCGCGTCGCCTGCATTTGCTCAAGCTCGTCGGGTTCTTCCCCGGGGACGTGCAGGCCGACCTGGACCGGGCCAAGGCAGAGGAGAAGGAGGACGACGAGGTGATCTTGGCCCAGCTTGCCAGGGAGCTGGCCGACGACCAGCCGGACCCGCCGACGGACGAGTTGCTCCTCGCCGCGGTCGGCAACTACGTCTACCTTGCCAGGAAGGTCCAGGACAACTCCTCTTTGTCCTATTGCTGAAATCAGGAGCTTGCCCAGCAGGAGGAGATGAAGATTACCGTGGAGCTCGAGAGGGCGACCCGCCCTGTGATGTTCGACGCCCTGGTCGAGCTGGTCGACAGGGGAGAGCTGGAGACGGGCTGGCGGTCCTGAAGCGGCCATCTCCCAATGGCCCACATGGCGTCCTTCGGGATGTCGCTGTGGACTCCCTGATGTGCAGGGAGGACAAGAAGGAGCGCAGGTTGAGGTTCCTCTCCCTTGCCATGCGCCACAGGGACGGGTTCAGGCACCTCCTGGAGTTCCTGGCGGCCTCAGACCCGACCTTGCAGGGGTACAGGTGCCAGGAGGGCACAACCTGGCCAACACCATCTTGCCGCACATCAGCAGGTCCCTCTTCAACTGTTTCGGTGCTAATTTCTCCAAGGACGTGACCTCAGAAGCGAGGAAAAACAAGGCCTTGAAGCAGCCGACCGGCAGGAAGAGGAGCAGTATCGAGGAGGGCAGGAAGGAGACGGCGAGGAACAGGACGTGTACAAGTCCAGGAAACTGACCAGGGCCCACAAGTCATAGGCCAAAAGGCTAAAGTGATTGTTCAGGACGAGGGCCAGATAGCCGGCAAGACGTGCTGCGGCAATAGTGACATCGGAATTCAACCAAAATAAGTTGTGATTGTATATAGAAAAATGAATATTTTGCTTTTGTTGAGTAAAATTAAGATGTTTCTGCATGCTTTCCTCAAGTATTAAGTTTCTAATGTGAAAATTAAGTGATTTATTAGATGTTAAAAACTTACGTAAAAAATTGCACTAAATAAATAAAAAATAAGTAGCTATTTCGGGCAAAAACTTATAAGATATGCTAAATATTGCTATTGATTCTGAAAATATAAGTGATTATCTCTGCATTTGGTGATGTTTGTGCATCTAGCGTAAAATCTGAGGATTTTATAGCCTTTTTAAGTTTTGTTATACTTATATAAAAAACAATTAATCGGGATTTTATTAGGGAACGACTTTGAATTTTTTGATACCGCTGCTCATGGAGACTCATATATGCCTAAGGGAGGTGCCTGTTTTAGTTTCAGGTCGCTAGCTGCTTTGGTTTTGAAAATATTTAAATTTTAATTTTTTGAAAATCGGCCCCCTGCGAATCGGCCCCGCGCCCCGTTTCCCGTCAAGAGATTGTGAAGTCTATGCCATTATTTCAATTCTTCTTGTTTTGTTTTATCTTTATATTTTCTTCCCTTTCTGCCACTTTCGTCCTCACAAGTTTTATTATTATTCCTGTCTCAGTTTTACAATCTCTCTCTCTCTCTCTCTCTCTCTCTCTCTCTCTCTCTCTCTCTCTCTCTCTCCCCCCCCTGCTCCGATTTTTCCATTCCATACTGATCAAAGTGCTGAGAGAGAGAGAGAGAGAGAGAGAGAGAGAGAGAGGTTCGAAACTTTTATTCAAAACATTAACAACATTCTCTCTCTCTCTCTCTCTCTCTCTCTCTCTCTCTCTCTCTCTCTCTCTCTCTCTCTCTCTCTCTCTCTCTCCTCCATTTCCCCTCCCTTACATAACAGAATAAGGTGTCAACAAGAAGCCAAGCCGTCAATCAGGCCACCACACAGAGACCAGCTTCAGTACGAGTAGGCTAACATCACCTAACCTTCCCTGTGAATCTCTGGAACTCTTTTTCTCTTATCGCGTCGCTGCTAAATACCTTCGTCCTGGTTTCTTTGGCTCATATTTTCAATCATTTCAGTGCTTACACACCCAGATTTGTGTAGGCTTTCGTGGAAATTGATGACGCCCACAACTCCTTCGAAAGCCTTGTCTAATGTGTGTGCTTGGGCGCCGAAATATTTAGGAAATGACCCATAAGATTCCCTCCAGCCAGCCTCCAAACACCTCCAAGTCGTGTCTTATCTCCACCTCCCCAGAGAGTGCATCAAGAACCCTCGACGGGACGTGGAGCAACTCAGCAAACAAGTCCAGTGACCCGAAGATGGTGGAGTAGACTTACAGAAATTCTAGACCCGACACACAGTGACTGATCGACGGTTCTTCCCTCTAACCAGGCCTCGCGGGTTACCGAAGACGATGCTGGGAAGACAAGACACATGTACCCTTCCTCCTCCTCCTCATTCTCCTACTCCTCTCTCAGTCTCTCTCCCTCGCCTCCTTCCCTTTCCCTATCCCGCCCTCTCGCGTCCACAGGAGAGGTACACACACAGCTTCCCGCCCCTAACGCCCCTCACTCACGCCCCTCCAGCCAAGTCAACACTCGATATGCTAATCCTCATGCCTCACACAGTTGCATCTGATAAGAATTTTTTTTCCTTTGCGACTCTTCCAGATAAAAGGAGAAGAAAGAGGCAGTTGGCATGCAGACACACCCAGCTGTTCATCCTCCCTTTCGGGCTGGTCGATAAATGGGTACCCGAGGAAACCTGGTGAGGGGAAACTGTGGTAACCTGGATGTCACACTGGCCCTGCGTCTCGGGGTAATGGGATCTTTATCTTATCCACCGCAGGCTCAATGGCCAATGTGTCGGAGATGAACAGCTAGGCCACGCGCAGCTACAGCGTATATCCCGAATTTTTACTACTCATTATCATCATCATCATCATCATCAAGAACAGTCTAACCTAACCTAACTTAACCTTCACCCTATTAATCTCCTTGTAAGATAATGACGAATTCGGGTTACAATCTTCGATACTAAACACGAGAGGTCACGTTCGACTCCCACAACTACTTCCCAAAGGCCACAACGGAGATTACTCGTGTACTCATGAGTCTAAGAGCCGCTTTCACAGTCACTTTGTTTGTTTTGATCGTTACCAATGGCGGCGATCGACGCTATAATTTTCCACGTGAAACTGGCCTATGGGGTAGTGGCGGCTGCAGAGGAAGCGAGAGGTGTTGAGAGTGTGTGACAAGATGCGGGGCTAGGCTAACCCCGCAGCCGCCACTACCCCATCGGCCAGTTTTACGTGGAAATACTATAGCGGCGATAACAGCCATTGGTAACGATCAAAACAAACAAAACGACTGTGAAAGCGGCCTGAAGAGACGATACACGGCCTTCAGCAACAAATAATGTGTCAGGTTAAATATTTGAGAGATAACGTCCTGGGCGCTCTCTGTCCTCCTCTAAGGTTGGTTGATGGATACAAGACACTGAACAGGAACGAAGACGAAGAGGCGACACAAGACCTTCAGCAACTAAATGAAGCCCTCGTGTGTTAGCCTAATTCTCAGAAGCGTTCGGGTCCCACAAAAACTATTTCCCAAAGGACACAACGGAGATTACTCGCGTACTCATGAGTCTTATTCACATCCCTAGCGCAGAAACCTTGTCAAAATATCACAAGGCTTATTAAACTACCCATGGCAATACCCACATCAACTTCTACGAAAGCCTACACAAATCTGGGTGTGTAAGCACTGAAATGTTTGAAAATATTGGCCACAGAACCCGGGAGATCACGTTCCTGGTGCTGGCTGTTCTCTTCTAAAGTTAGTCAAGAGAAACAGACAGTCATGGACAACGTCGGTTCAAATCCCCACGCTACAACCTGGGATTTTTCAGTCACCACCGAGTGGACTAAGACTACCCACATGCTGTCCTGAAGACCACCCATCAACCCGGACTCTAGAAGAAACCGTCCAGTGAATCAAGAATGAGTTCCGGGGGGCAGCATGAGCCAAGACAGGCGCCACTATAAAAATTGCCTGCGCCATTACGGGCTTGAGCCTACCATCTGGCCCCTGAAGAAAGCCTACCGGCGCTATAGGCGGGGATGTAAAAAAGAAAAGAGAGAGAGAAACGAAGAGACGGTAACAGGCCATCAAAAACGAACTGAAGTACTCGTGTGTCGGGCTAAGGATTCGAGATACTGTCCTTGATGTAGCCTATCCTCATCTATATTGGTTGAGGGAAACGGATACCTGAAAGGGACGAAGACGAAGAGGCAACACAAGACCCTCAACAAAACTAATAGAAATCCTCGTGTGTTAGGTCCAGTCAGCCATCGCTCCTAAAGGCTGCACCGAGCCCAGTCACGTGCAGGCGTCGTCCTCTCAACTTCAAACACTTCAGACTCTCGCTACGATATGGTTAGTCGGGTTCTCGAGTGTGTATTTCCCCGTCCATGTAAAGTTGGAAAGTTTCGTTTAGTCGGCGCAACATCTGTGGTCATATGCCGGAGAGAGACAGAAGGGGAAGGAATTATAGGAGAAGGAAACAGATACCAGGAGATAGGACACAACCTCCGATTAATACCTGGTACCCATTCACTGCTGGGTGGACAGGGGCGTAGGGTATCGGAAAGGC
>NC_066555.1:6975529-6985529 GCF_024679095.1 Eriocheir sinensis | reverse complement strand
TCCCAGGTCTTTCTCTGCCTCTATGGTGGATAGTGGAGTATTTCCCATGTGGTATTGGTGTGCTGGATATCCCTTCACTGGTAGCCTGGTAACATAAACTCCCAGGTCTTTCTCTGCCTCTATGGTGGATAGTGGAGTGTTTCCCATGTGGTATTGGTGTGCTGGATATCCCTTCACTGCTAGCCTGGTAACATACACTCCCAGGTCTTTCTCTGCCTCTGTGGTGGATAGTGGAGTATTTCCCATGTGGTATTGGTGTGCTGGATATCCCTTCACTGGTAGCCTGGTAACATAAACTCCCAGGTCTTTCTCTGCCTCTGTGGTGGATAGTGGAGTATTTCCCATGTGGTATTGGTGTGCTGGATATCCCTTCACTGGTAGCCTGGTAACATAAACTCCCAGGTCTTTCTCTGCCTCTGTGGTGGATAGTGGAGTATTTCCCATGTGGTATTGGTGTGCTGGATATCCCTTCACTGGTAGCCTGGTAACATACACTCCCAGATCTTTCTCTGCCTCTGTGGTGGATAGTGGAGTATTTCCCATGTGGTATTGGTGTGCTGGATATCCCTTCACTGGTAGCCTGGTAACATACACTCCCAGGTCTTTCTCTGCCTCTATGGTGGATAGTGGAGTAATTTCCCATGTGGTATTGGTACATGAGTATATTTTCTTCACTGAAATATAGCAACCACTTTTTGATCCATTCCTGTAGCTTGGTGATGTCTTGTTGGAAATCCGCAGTCAGGGGGTTAACGTCCCCACTATAGCCCCGAGAAGGATCATCTGTTCAGCATCTTACGGGCGTGTCTGAAGGATGCACGTCACGCCTCTCACTCAAGCAGGCTGCCTCGTTATATCATGCCCTGAGGTTGAATAGGATTGATCTATTGGGTGTATTCCTGTATCTGTCGCTTCATCCGGGTCTTTATTCCTTCTCCCCCTCCTCCACCGTTACCAGATTATCGTACTCAGAGTCTCGTATTCACCGGTGCCTGAGCCATAGCTATTCCCCCCCCCCCCCCCCCAGAGAAAAAACTACCAATAATTAACCATTTTAACGTTAACTATATATGAAGGCAGTTATTGGATCGAGGAGGCAGTTTTTGTTTTGGAAATCGGCAAACATATTCGGCTGTGTACGATAATCTAGCAACGTTACCCTTCTCCTTCCTCCTCCTCCTCCTCCTCCTCCTCGTCAAGTTCTTTTATCTTGTACTTTATACTTTTATCTCTCCCTTCGTTCAGCTCTTTCCTCCTCCTCCTCCTCCTCCTTCATCCATCTCCTCCTCCTCCTCTTCCACTCCTTCCCTCTCCTCTCCCCTCTTCTTCCACCTCTTCTCTCACCTCCTCCTCCTCCTCCCCCTCCACCACCTCTTCTTCCTATTGCCCCTCCTCCTCCTCCTCTTCTTCCTCCAACAACCCTCCTCCTCCTCCTCCTCCACCCCTTTCCTTCTCAACCCTCTTCCACCCCTTCCCTCTCCTCTCCTCTCTTCTACCATCTCTTTCCTAACCTCCTCCTCCTCGACCTCCACTACCTCCTCTTCCTGTTGCCTCTCCTCCTCCTCCTCCTCCTCTTCCTCCAACAACCCTCCTCTCACCTCCTCTTCCTCTTCCTCCTCCTCTTCTCTTTATTCACCCTCCTTCCATTTTCTTTCCTTTCTTCTTCCTTTCTTAATAATCCTCCCCTTACTTCCCCTCCTCCTTTCCTCTCTCCTCCTCCTCCTCCTCCTCCTCCTCCACCCCATCCCTCTCCCTCCCCCCTCCTATCCCCACCCCTTACTTCCCCTTCTCTTTTTCTCCCTTCTCCTCCTCCTCCTCCACTTCATCCCTCTCCCTCCACCCTCCTCCCCCCTCCTATCCACATCACTTACTTCCACACGCTTGAGATGTTAGCGTCCTTGATGTTGGAGACGATGGCCTCCATGACGAAGAAGGTGATGTAGTTGTACCAGGTCATCTTGGAACCCACAGAGTCGTCCGCGTCGTTCACTCCATTCCTGTGTGTGTAGGGGAGAGGGTGGGGGGGGGCGTGAGGGTCAGAGTGGTAGGGAAGTTGAATAGGTTTAGCACATGTGGTGGTGGTGGTAAGGCGGCTTGAGTGGAAGAGGGAGAGAGAGAGGTGGAGGAAGGAGAGGAGGAGGAGGATGTAAGGGATGAAAGGCAAGTATATGGAAAGTTAGATGCTGGAGATAGATAGATAAATAGAGAGATAGAGATAGATAGATAGATAGATAGATAGAGATAGAGAGAGAGAGAGAGAGAGAGAGAGAGAGAGAGAGAGAGAGAGAGAGAGAGAGAGAGAGAGAGAGAGAGAGAGAGAGAGAGAGAGTGTGTGTGTGTGTGTGTGTGTGTGTGTGTGTGTGTGTGTGTGTGTGTGTGTGTGTGTGTGTGTGTGTGTGTGTGTGTGTGTGTGTGTGTGTGTGTGTGTGTGTGTGTGTTATGACAAAAGTGATAGACAAATAATATTAATAATAATAATAATAATAATAATAACAATAATAATAATAATAATAATAATAATAATAATAATAATAATAATAATAATAATAATAATAATAATAATAATAACAATAATAATAATAATAATAATAATAATAATAATAATAATAATAATAATAATAATAATAATAATAATAATAATAATAATAATAATAATAATAATAATAATAATAATAATAACAATAATAATAATAATAACAATAATAATAATAATAATAATAATAATAATAATAATAATAATAATAATAATAATAATAATAATAATAATAATAATAATAATAATAATAATAATAATAATAATAATAATAATAATAATAATAATAATAATAATAATAATAATAATAACAATAATAATAATAATAATAATAATAATAATAATAATAATAATAATAATAATAATAATAATAATAATAATAATAATAATAATAATAATAATAATAATAATAATAATAATAATAATAATAATAATAATAATAATAATAATAATAATAATAATAATAATAATAATAATAATAATAATAATAATAATAATAATAATAATAATAATAATAATAATAATAATAATAATAATAATAATAATAATAATAATAATAATAATAATAATAATAATAATAATAATAATAATAATAATAATAATAATAATAATAATAATAATAATAATAATAATAATAATAATAATAATAATAATAATAATAATAATAATAATAATAATAATAATAATAATAATAATAATAATAATAATAATAATAATAATAATAATAATAATAATAATAATAATAATAATAATAATAATAATAATAATAATAATAATAATAATAATAATAATAATAATAATAATAATAATAATAATAATAATAATAATAATAATAATAATAATAATAATAATAATAATAATAATAATAATAACAATAATAATAATAATAATAATAATAATAATAATAATAATAATAATAATAATAATAATAATAATAATAATAATAATAATAATAATAATAATAATAATAATAATAATAATAATAATAATAATAATAACAATAATAATAATAATAATAATAATAATAATAATAATAATAATAATAATAATAATAATAATAATAATAATAATAATAATAATAATAATAATAATAATAATAATAATAATAATAATAACAATAATAATAATAATAATAATAATAATAATAATAATAATAATAATAATAATAATAATAATAATAATAATAATAATAATAATAATAATAACAATAATAATAACAATAATAATAATAATAATAATAATAATAATAATAATAATAATAATAATAATAATAATAATAATAATAATAATAATAATAATAATAATAATAATAATAATAATAATAATAATAATAATAATAATAATAATAATAATAATAATAATAATAATAATAATAATAATAATAATAATAATAATAATAATAATAATAATAATAATAATAATAATAATAATAATAATAATAATAATAATAATAATAATAATAATAATAATAATAATAATAATAATAATAATAATAATAATAATAATAATAATAATAATAATAATAATAATAATAATAATAATAATAATAATAATAATAATAATAATAATAATAATAATAATAATAATAATAATAATGATAACAATGATAATGATAACAATGACAGGTGATAGCTTGTAGCAGCAGCTGTTGGCTCTTGAGTTGGTAATAAGTGTCATTTCTTAATACGGGAGAGCTTTAGATAAACCTTAATCTGCTTCTCGCCTCATTGAACTCCACGGACTTCCCCTTCAATTCCTTCCTTCTCGGCCTATTTGCGTCACACTCTTACTAACAGAGGAAAAAAGAATGTTTCGTTTAGTCGGCGCAACATCTGTGGTCATATGCCGGAGAGAGACAGAAGGGGAAGGAATTACAAGAGAAGGGAAAAAGTTGGAAAGTTTCGTTTAGTCGGCGCAACATCTGTGGTCATATGCCGGAGAGAGACAGAAGGGGAAGGATTTATAGGAGAAAGGAACAGATCCCAGGAGACGGGACACAACCCCCGATTAATACCTGGTACCCATTCACTGCTGGGTGGACAGGGGCGTAGGGTATCGGAAAAGCCGCCCAATTTCTTCCACTTCCCCGTTGAGAAATACTCGCTGTTTTCTACTTGTAAGTCAATCTCTCACCCACGCAGTCAGACTGTCTCCTACCCGACCCGCTGATTCAAGGAGTCGCTCGTGTGGAAAATTTGTTAAGACTTTCTGGAACTCTATAGTCTGTTCAGAGCATGAAGTCGGTTCAGGGTGGGGCTGGTATCGTCGTTTACCTTTAGCCATACTGCCAAATCAACCTTCGTACATGCGTCTCTCTCTCTTATTATCAATTCATGTGCTATTTGAAAGTGATATTTTATATATTCTGTATATAGTAAAGGAAGCTCCATAGATAGATGAATAAAATCCTTGGATGTGTGATTATCCCAGTCTGTATATATACCTTGGAAGAAGTGCAATGAATTTGTTGAGAAAGAACGTTTACGTATATTTGAAACCTTGCCTGAAATCATGTTGTCTTGAGAAGGAGGAGGAAGGAGAATAAGCGAACGAATAGGTCAAGAGGAAGGAAAGATGAGAGGGAAGCGGCAGGTTGAGGTAAGAGGAGAGGACTAAAAAGTGTAGTGCCGTGTGGGAGAGTCGGTGCTGGGGAGGGGCAAAGTATGGAGGGAAGGAGGGCGGCGGGAAGGGAAAAGATGAGGCGGCGGAGGAAGAGGAAAAAACACAAGAAGGAAGAGGTGGAGCTAATCTCTTTTTTCCACCGTAAGAGTAGAGAGAATGAAGTCGCCAGAGAGGGCACAAAGAGGGTCTAACACTCCTCCTTATCAGATATAGTCTCAAAGGCGTCTAGATTAGTCTTGTTTTCCACCGTAAGAGTAGACGGAGAATGGAGTCGCCAGAGAGGGCACAAAGAGCGTCTAGTTCTCCTCATTAGATATAGTTTCAAAAGCGTGATGATGCTCCCTTTTGACAGAACCGAAGTTACATAAAGGACGAAAACACACAATGGGCTTATCCAGATCGGTATCGTAGGTGCTTTCGGTTCTCACACCAACTATTCCTAAAGTCCAAAAAGGAGGTCAGTCGGGTTCTAATGGGTGTTTTTTCTTGGTTCATAGTACAGAAGAAGGGTCGAACTACTAGAAGGGTCTAAAAGCTATCCATGGAGAGCCCCAAAACTCCCTACGAAAGCCTTGTTAAGAATGCGAACTTGGGCGCCTAATAGGTTGGTATTTTAAGACACTTTTGCTTCTAACATTAACAATTTCTAAAGGTTAAAGAGGGGGTCAGTCGGGTTCTAGTGAGTGTTTCTTCAGGTTCACGGTACAGAGGAAGGGGTCAGGGGGTCATAAAACTACAAACTAATCCTGGAAATGCCCACAATGAAAGCCTCTGAAAGCCTGTGTTGGAAGAGAGGAATGTGTTTTAAAACGAAAAGTGTTGAAGAGTATATTATTTCCCTTCTTCTCACATTAAACAATTTCTAAAGGTTAAAGAGGGGGTCAGTCGGTTTCTAGTGAGGTTTCCTTACAGAGGAAGGGTCAAACTAACACCAGGGTCATAAAACTACTCCTGGAAATGCCCACAACTCCTACGAAAGCCTTGTCAAATATGTGAACTTGGAAGGCGAAATGTTTTAAAATTCGACCCTAAGTGTTTAAGAAAAAGGACCTGTAGAGAGTTTACGAGAGCCAGGGAGGGAGAGTGAAACAGGACGCCAAGGGATGAGTTTGAGTATTAGGATGAAATAGCCGAAGGGGTGGAGACGTACAGGTAGGAAGGACGGATTAACGGATCAGTAAACAAGAAAACAAAAGGTAAAAGGAAGCTGAGAAAAACAATAGACACAGATTATGAAAACTTGAGACCATGAAAACACATAAAAAGAGAAAACAAGGTAAAAGTAGGCTACGAAAACAATATAGACACAGAGAACTTGAGACCATGGGAACAATTAGACAGAAAATATACTTAGAAAACAAGGGACAGACAGATTATGAAAACTTGAGGACAATCGGATAGGAGAGAGAGAAGTTGCTGAGCCAATTAATTTTTTTCCTTAACCCGGTAGCAGCGACGGGCCAAATTTGCGGCTTTACCGTGTACCAGCGATGGGCCAAATTTCTGCCATGATATAAACCTCCCAAAATAGATGATGCATAAACTGATCACAAATGTGTTGATATATATTATGAAATGGTTTGCGTGAGTGATGATTCTTTCTCATTATTTTTCTTAGAGGGGCCTTTAACCTAACCTAACCTAACCTAACCTAAGAAACATGACCCCCGCTGCTACCGGGTTAATGGTGACAAGGGTTTTGGGAATGGCGGAGGAAAGAAAGGGAAAGGAAAGAGAAGACAAGGAAAAATAAGAGAAGAGGAGAGGGAGACGAGAGGGAGAAGAGAATAAGTGCAGCCTTTAAGAGTTCAAAACAGAAGAGATATAAAAAAAGTTCAAGGGAGAAGACAAAAAAAAGTTCAAGGCAAAAAGAGACAGAAATTCAGAGCGTAGAGACGGGAAAGTTCAAGGCAAAAAGACACACTGATTCAGAGCATAGAGACGGTTAATCTCAAGGCAAAAAGACACACTGATTCAGAGCGTAGAGACGGTAAAGTTCAAGGCAAAAAGACACACAAATTCAGAGCATGGAGACGGTAAAGTTCAAGGCAAAAAGACACACAAATTCAGAGCGTAGAGACGGTAAAGTTCAAGGCAAAATAAAACACAAATTCAGAGCATGGAGACGGTAAAGTTCAAGGCAAAATAAAACACAAATTCAGAGCGTAGAGACGGTAAAGTTCAAGGCAAAAAGACACACAAATTCAGAGCATGGAGACGGTAAAGTTCAAGGCAAAAAGACACACAAATTCAGAGCATGGAGACGGTAAAGTTCAAGGCAAAAAGACACAAATTCAGAGCATGGAGACGGTAAAGTTCAAGGCAAAAAGACACACAAATTCAGAGCATGGAGACGGTAAAGTTCAAGGCAAAAAGACACACAAATTCAGAGCGTAGAGACGGTAAAGTTCAAGGCAAAAAGACACACAAATTCAGAGCGTAGAGACGGTAAAGTTCAAGGCAAAAAGACACACAAATTCAGAGCATGGAGACGGTAAAGTTCAAGGCAAAAAGACACACAAATTCAGAGCATGGAGACGGTAAAGTTCAAGGCAAAAAGACACACAAATTCAGAGCATGGAGACGGTAAAGTTCAAGGCAAAAAAAAACACAAATTCAGAGCATGGAGACGGTAAAGTTCAAGGCAAAATAAAACACAAATTCAGAGCATGGAGACGGTAAAGTTCAAGGCAAAATAAAACACAAATTCAGAGCGTAGAGACGGTAAAGTTCAAGGCAAAAAGACACACAAATTCAGAGCATAGAGACGGTAAAGTTCAAGGCAAAAAGACACACAAATTCAGAGCGTAGAGACGGTAAAGTTCAAGGCAAAAAGACACAAATTCAGAGCGTAGAGACGGTAAAGTTCAAGGCAAAAAGACACACAAATTCAGAGCGTAGAGACGGTAAAGTTCAAGGCAAAAAAACACACAAATTCAGAGCGTAGAGACGGTAAAGTTCAAGGCAAAAAAAAACACAAATTCAGAGCGTAGAGACGGTAAGGTTCAAGGCAAAAAGACACACAAATTCAGAGCGTAGAGACGGTAAAGTTCAAGGCAAAAATACACACAAATTCAGAGCGTAGAGACGGTAAAGTTCAAGGCAAAAAGACACACAAATTCAGAGCGTAGAGACGGTAAAGTTCAAGGCAAAAAGATACACAGATTCAGAGCGTAGAGACGGTAAAGTTCAAGGCAAAAAGACACACAAATTCAGAGCGTAGAGACGGTAAAGTTCAAGGCAAAAAGACACACAGATTCAGAGCAGCAGAGACGGTAAAGTTCAAGGCAAAAATACACACAAATTCAGAGCAGCAGAGACGGTAAAGTTCAAGGCAAAAAGACACACAGATTCAGAGCAGCAGAGACGGTAAAGTTCAAGGCAAAAAGACACACAAATTCAGAGCGTAGAGACGGTAAGGTTCAAGGCAAAAATACACACAAATTCAGAGCAGCAGAGACGGTAAAGTTCAAGGCAAAAAGACACACAAATTCAGAGCGTAGAGACGGTAAAGTTCAAGGCAAAAAGACACACAAATTCAGAGCGTAGAGACGGTAAAGTTCAAGGCAAAAAGACACACAAATTCAGAGCGTAGAGACGGTAAAGTTCAAGGCAAAAAGACACAAATTCAGAGCGTAGAGACGGTAAAGTTCAAGGCAAAAAGACACACAAATTCAGAGCGTAGAGACGGTAAAGTTCAAGGCAAAAAGACACACAGATTCAGAGCGTAGAGACGGTAAAGTTCAAGGCAAAAAGACACACAAATTCAGAGCGTAGAGACGGTAAAGTTCAAGGCAAAAAAAAAAAAAACAAATTCAGAGCGTAGAGACGGTAAAGTTCAAGGCAAAAAGACACACAAATTCAGAGCAGCAGAGACGGTAAAGTTCAAGGCAAAAATACACACAAATTCAGAGCAGCAGAGACGGTAAAGTTCAAGGCAAAAATACACACAAATTCAGAGCAGCAGAGACGGTAAAGTTCAAGGCAAAAAGACACACAGATTCAGAGCAGCGGAGACGGTAAAGTTCAAGGCAAAAAGACACACAAATTCAGAGCGTAGAGACGGTAAAGTTCAAGGCAAAAAGACACACAAATTCAGAGCGTAGAGACGGTAAAGTTCAAGGCAAAAAGACACACAAATTCAGAGCGTAGAGACGGTAAAGTTCAAGGCAAAAAGACACACAAATTCAGAGCGTAGAGACGGTAAGGTTCAAGGCAAAAAGACACACAAATTCAGAGCGTAGAGACGGTAAAGTTCAAGGCAAAAAGACACACAAATTCAGAGCGTAGAGACGGTAAAGTTCAAGGCAAAAAGACACACAAATTCAGAGCGTAGAGACGGTAAGGTTCAAGGCAAAAAGACACACAGATTCAGAGCAGTAGAGACGGGAAAGTTCAAGGCAAAAAGACACACAGATTCAGAGCAGTAGAGACGGGAAAGTTCAAGGCAAAAAGACACACAGATTCAGAGCAGCAGAGACGGTAAAGTTCAAGGCAAAGAGACACACAAATTCAGAGCGTAGAGACGGTAAGGTTCAATGCAAAAATACACACAAATTCAGAGCAGCAGAGACGGTAAAGTTCAAGGCAAAAAGATACACAGATTCAGAGCGTAGAGACGGTAAAGTTCAAGGCAAAAAGACACACAAATTCAGAGCGTAGAGACGGTAAAGTTCAAGGCAAAAAGACACACAAATTCAGAGCGTAGAGACGGTAAAGTTCAAGGCAAAAAGACACACAAATTCAGAGCGTAGAGACGGTAAAGTTCAAGGCAAAAAGACACACAAATTCAGAGCAGTAGAGACGGGAAAGTTCAAGGCACCAGAAGAGACCTTAAGAGTTCAA
>NC_066555.1:6875529-6970529 GCF_024679095.1 Eriocheir sinensis | reverse complement strand
TCGGTAAATATAAGAGGCTGAGTAAGACAATCTGGCAACGTTGGCTATAGGTTCAGACGTAAAAAAAATAATAATAATAATAATAATAATAATAATAATAAAAAAAAGGGGGTTCTCCTTTGCCTGCCTCGCTACTCTGATCTCATAGTTCCTTTTAGCATTTCCTACATCACTTTTTTCCTCCCGTGCTGAATGAATATCGCTGACTGAGTTAACTTCTCTTTTCATCCTTTTTATATATTCCTCATTTTAAACTAATTTTGTGCTTGAGTTAACATCTCGAGTCACTAGCCTGTGGGGAAGAAACTGAATCTGAGCCGACTCCGATGAAGTCAGTCTACAGGGCTTCAACGGACGCCTTGTCATAGGAGCCAAATCACCGTTGCCAGACTATTGTACTCAGAGCATCGTATTTAGCGGTTTCTGACCTATAATTACTGCCAAGAAACATCAATAATTAGCCATTTTAACGATAACTGTATATGAAGTCAGTTATCGTGGTGGAGGAGACAGTTTTGAGGTTGGAAATCAGCAAACATACGAGGCTGAGTACGATAGTCTGGCACCGTTGAGCCAACTCCTCTTACAGCTGACCTGACTTGTGACCCGACACTCTAAGCTCAGTTTCTCCCTCCCCGACGGTAGTCCTCTCTTAAGGGCCACTTTTACAGTCCAATACAGCAAGTTTGTAAGCTCCCCAACCAAACACAAAATACGACGAAAAACGTAAAAAAATAAATAATAGATAAATGGATGACAATTACAATGATAATGATGATAATAATAATAAAAATAATAATAATAATAATAATAATAATAATAATAATAATAATAATAATAATAATAATAATAATAATAATAATAATACTGATAATAATAATAATAATAATAATAATAATAATAATAATAATAATAATAATAATAATAATAATAATAATGGTAATAGTAATAATAATAATAATAATAATAATAATAATAATAATAATAATAATAATAATAATAATAATAATAATAATAATAATAATAATAATAATAATAATAATAATAATAATAATAATAATAATAATAATAATAATAATAATAATAATAATAATAATAATAATAATAATAATAATAATAATAATAATAATAATAATAATAATAATAATAATAATAATAATAGTAATAATAATAAGAAGAAGAAGAAGAAGAAGAAGAAGAAGAAGAATATTAATAATGCACTACTTTTACAGAACACACACACACACACACACACACACACACACACACACACACCTGAGGTCCTCGAGCCTGATCTGGAAGCGCAGCTTGGAGCCCAGCAGGTCCTGGTTCCCGGTGGTGAAGTTCGGCCACTGGTGCACCTTGTCCAGGATGAGGTCCGTGCGGCGGAAGGTTTCCTCGAGGCTGGTCCTGCTAGGGAGGGCAAGCCTCGGAGTGACATGAAGGGCGGGGTTAATGCGGGCTGATGTGAGGGCATACATGAGGATGAGGGAATATATAGGTACATTAAAGAAACTGCAAAAGCACAGTGAAAAATCTTGAAATGTACACCACTGAGTGCCGGGGATCGAACCCGGGCCTTCTGAGTAAAAGTCAGAGCAGCTTACCAAGGGAGTCACCGACGAGCTAAAAGGTCACCGTCCCAGAGGAATGAATACATTCAAGAAGAGGTTGGGTAAAGTCATGCATAGTGAGGTAAGGTGGGGATAGGATTACAGGAGCTGCCTTGTATAGGCCAACCGGCCTCTTGCAGACTCCTGACGTTCTTCTGTTCTTATGTTCTTATATTTGTCACTGACATATATGGATGCAGATACAGACACAGATTCTGAACCAATGAATGATCGGCCTCAACATAGTAATTGCATGTACCTTTTCTAATAATCCTTTCTCACATTTCTGTTGTTGCTGAAGCAGCAACAATGAAGATTTCCGTCCCTGAACCTTTTCCTATATATGAAATATTAATTCTTGGTTGCCTAACATCTAAGAGCTTAAATAAATGGAAGGATTGCACAGCTCAGAGTACTTAAGTGTTAAGTGCCAGGAAGGATTTGAAGTAAACAATGCAGATCTTCCAGATCATCAAATAAAATAAATCTGGTAGCTATATCAAGCAGATGACTGAAATACCTTATGTTTGACGGGCGGTAATTTTCCTGGTTGGTGGACCTGCGAGAGAGATGATGAGATGAGGTGACTACGAGGGACGAAGGGGGAGGCTGGCTACCCTTCCTTCGGGGTCCCCAGGCCAGAATACGTGTCTCCGGGTTTGTTGTGTGCAGATAAAGGCGAATACATGATTATGGCATCAGTGAGTGGTGACCGCATGTTCCTTCTACAGTTTTAAAGGTCAAGATAACATGGCTACATGCGTATAGCTCCTCGTCACCCTACGGCCCCAAACCCGGGGTCCCGCAGGGCAAGTCTCCATGCAAGCCCCTTTCCCATCCCAAGTATCTTAAGGCAGGAAATCAAGCAGGATATATCGACTTGCTGAAGCCACGAACTCTGTGGGCGTCCCCTTGGCCTCCTCCACTCGGGGGTTATCTCTCGCAGAAACAACCCGATGAGCAGGGTCGGCTTCTGCCCGTAGACCCGGAGTTGGTGTTCCCGGACTATGCAGGTAACAGGCCTCGAATCAGTCTCACGGAGTAGTCGCCGGTTTGATACAAAGTCATTCCAGCGATATCCCATGATTCTGCGTAGGCACTTATTACCAAAGGCATTAATCCGCCTCTTCAAGTAATATTTCACTGTCCATATCTCACAGCATAGAGCAAGACAGGGAGCACAAGTGACTTAACGTACCCGACCGGCCAAAAAATGTTCTTCCTGTGTAAACGCCGACCGCCCAAATTTGTGCCATGATTTTAACCCCCCAAAATAGATGATATATAAATTGATCACAAATGCTTTGATATATATTACGAAATGGTTTGTGTGAGGGGTGATTTTTTTCTCATTTTTCTCGCTTAGAGGGACCATTAAGAATAATGATCCTCGCTGCTGCCGGGTTAAAGATCCAAATCTTTGTCCTTCTGTACATGTATCGACAACGCCATACACTCGTGCTGAGCGAGTCCATTACACCGTAAGCCAAGCCAATCTGCCGTGAGATTTCTTGACTGGACTCGCCGTAAGACTTCTTGACAGGGCCCGCCGTAAAACTTCTTGACAGGGCCCGCCGTAAAACTTCTTGACAGGGCCCGCCGTAAAACTTCTTGACAGGGCCCGCCGTAAAACTTCTTGACAGGGCCCGCCGTAAGGCTTCTTGACGGAACCCATCGTAAAACTTCTTGACAGGGACCGCCGTAAAACTTCTTGACAGGGCCCGCCGTAAAACTTCTTGACAGGGCCCGCCGTAAGGCTTCTTGACGGAACCCGCCGTAAAACTTCTTGACAGGGCCCGCCGTAAAACTTCTTGACAGGGCCCGCCGTAAAACTTCTTGACAGGGCCCGCCGTAAAACTTCTTGACAGGGCCCGCCGTAAAACTTCTTGACAGGGCCCGCCGTAAAACTTCTTGACAGGGCCCGCCGTAAAACTTCTTGACAGGGCCCGCCGTAAGGCTTCTTGACAGGGCCCGCCGTAAGGCTTCTTGACAGGGTCCGCCGTAAAACTTCTTGACAGGGCCCGCCGTAAAACTTCTTGACAGGGCCCGCCGTAAGGCTTCTTGACAGGGCCCGCCGTAAGGCTTCTTGACAGGGCCCGCCGTAAGACTTCTTGACAGGGCCCGCCGTAAGGCTTCTTGACAGGGCCCGCCGTAAAACTTCTTGACAGGGCCCGCCGTAAGACTTCTTGACAGGGCCCGCCGTAAGGCTTCTTGACAGGGCCCGCCGTAAAACTTCTTGACAGGGCCCGCCGTAAGGCTTCTTGACAGGGCCCGCCGTAAGGCTTCTTGACAGGGCCCGCCGTAAAACTTCTTGACAGGGCCCGCCGTAAGGCTTCTTGACAGGGCCCGCCGTAAGACTTCTTGACAGGGCCCGCCGTAAGACTTCTTGACAGGGCCCGCCGTAAGACTTCTTGACAGGGCCCGCCGTAAGACTTCTTGACAGGGCCCGCCGTAAGGCTTCTTGACAGGGCCCGCCGTAAGACTTCTTGACAGGGCCCGCCGTAAGGCTTCTTAACAGGGCCCGCCGTAAAACTTCTTGACAGGGCCCGCCGTAAAACTTCTTGACAGGGCCCGCCGTAAAACTTCTTGACAGGGCCCGCCGTAAGACTTCTTGACAGGGCCCGCCGTAAGGCTTCTTGACAGGGCCCGCCGTAAGGCTTCTTGACAGGGCCCGCCGTAAAACTTCTTGACAGGGCCCGCCGTAAGACTTCTTGACAGGGCCCGCCGTAAGGCTTCTTGACAGGGCCCGCCGTAAGGCTTCTTGACAGGGCCCGCCGTAAGGCTTCTTAACAGGGGCCGCCGTAAGACTTTTTGACAGGGCCCGCCGTAAAACTTCTTGACAGGGCCCGCCGTAAAACTTCTTGACAGGGCCCGCCGTAAAACTTCTTGACAGGGCCCGCCGTAAAACTTCTTGACAGGGCCCGCCGTAAGGCTTCTTGACAGGGCCCGCCGTAAGGCTTCTTGACAGGGTCCGCCGTAAAACTTCTTGACAGGGCCCGCCGTAAAACTTCTTGACAGGGCCCGCCGTAAGGCTTCTTGACAGGGCCCGCCGTAAGGCTTCTTGACAGGGCCCGCCGTAAGACTTCTTGACAGGGCCCGCCGTAAGGCTTCTTGACAGGGCCCGCCGTAAAACTTCTTGACAGGGCCCGCCGTAAGACTTCTTGACAGGGCCCGCCGTAAGGCTTCTTGACAGGGCCCGCCGTAAGGCTTCTTAACAGGGCCCGCCGTAAGGCTTCTTAACAGGGCCCGCCGTAAGGCTTCTTGACAGGGCCGCCGTAAGGCTTCTTAACAGGGGCCGCCGTAAGGCTTCTTGACAGGGCCCGCCGTAAGGCTTCTTAACAGGGCCCGCCGTAAGACTTCTTGACAGGGCCCGCCGTAAGGCTTCTTGACAGGGCCCGCCGTAAGGCTTCTTAACAGGGCCCGCCGTAAGGCTTCTTAACAGGGCCCGCCGTAAGGCTTCTTAACAGGGGCCGCCGTAAGACTTTTTGACGTTGTTCTGCAGTGACAATCGGCACTACGCTGCTCATATATGTCAACTTTTCTAAGATATCAATGTCCTCGCCACACGCATGACTGGACTATACGGTTTCATCTTGTAACCTTCCAGAAACCTGTACCTTGGTCTTGGCCAAAGAAAATTGTCCCAAGGGCTTCACCTCTTCGTGCAGTGCAGAACCTCCAGTGACTGCAAAGATTACTGCATCATCGGTAATTGTGATATCTCCCTACAGTACACGAAAATAAGGATTTGGCACGGTCAATACTTCAGCTGTGTCTAGATACGTGCGCCCTTGAACTTGCTTAACTGTGGTGGGGGGCCCCATAATAATAGTTTTGAGTCCCATATCCTTGGGTAGATGATCTCTCTGTATGTGATTCGAAAAAGTTTATTGTTGGTTTCTCATATCTGTGTCTACTTAATGAGGAACCTTTTTTTTTTTTTTTGGGGGGGGGGGGGGGTAGAACAACTGTGATATCTAAGAGTAGCGACAAGCAGTTCTCTTATACACGTGACGGGCAGCAAGGGGTCGAAATGACATGCATATAAAGGCGTTTCGAGGCCTCCAGTCCGCCTTTAAACACGCCAGTGCTCGTCGACAGACCGATTTGTCCGGCGTCAGGCGGTAGAGTCGTCTAGCCGGCACCCTCGTGATGGGCCTTCACCCGACAAAGGCTCATGGTCTCTCTGCGAGGGGACCAAATCTTTGAACAAACCAATCCGTCCTATGCGATCTGCCTGATACACGGAGACACATATTCTGAATCTCAATTTCTTAAAGGGATAACACAGTAATAAAAACAATACTGAAACCACCACCACCACCACCACTACCATTATCACTGCCACTACAACTACTACTAGAACTACTACTACTACGACTACTACTGCTACTACTACTACTACTACTACTACTACTACTGCTACTGCTGCTGCTACTACTACTACTACAACTACTACTACTACTACTACTACTTCTACTACTACCACTACTTCTACACCTGTCTCCCCACACCCACCTGAGTTTTGTCCCGTTGGAGAAGATGTAGTAGGCTACCTCCGCCCGCTCCAGCTGCAGGGCCGTCAACAGCATCCCCAGCTCCACCGTGCCGTCCACCTGAGCACACACACACACACACACACACACACACACACACACACACACGAGATTAGTGACATAATAGTTTCTGCAAGGGTACTAATATTTTCACCGGTTCCTGGCTACGTTATTAGGCTATTCCATTAAGTATCCGGAAAAAAATACTTCCTACCTACCGACTCTTTTTCATGTATTTCCATACCTAAATCGTAGTTGTTTGTGGAGATATTTTTTATGAGGTGTGTTAACTTAGAGTAGGTAGAGTAAGTGTGTATTTAGTAGGTGAATTAGGTTATTTTATTATCATTTTGTTATGCTCATTGCCTTTCTTTAGCTAATAGCCTCGTGTGTGTGTGGTTGATATTGGTTTATGGTATGGAGTTTTGTCAGACTGGGGAGTGTTGATTAACCCGGCAGTACCGTGTAGCCAAAAAATAGATGATGCATAAACTGATCTTGATTATATTATGGAATGGTGTGTGAGTGATGATTTTTTCATTAAGAAACATGATCCCCGCAGCTACCGGGTTAAAGACTTTTCACTTGACCAAGCCTACACTTGCCTACTCAACCTAAGACACTTTCAGAGCCCCGCACAGCTGCCATACACACCTGTCTGAACATACAACACACCTTCAACACCTGTAACGAAATGCCCACACACCTGTCTACTCAGCATCGTCATCTCCCCTTGGTGGCTAACGACGCTGGCCATGAGGAGACAGTTTTGGATGATGAGAGCGGCGATGGGGATGAAGGGCAGCGTCATCATCTGCATCTGGTGCCATCGCTTGCCCGTTCTGCTCACCGGGTTGAAACTGCAGCAGCCGGCGCGCACCGTCACCAGGGAGGAGGTCTCGGTGGCGGAGGCCGATATGTCGCTTTGGCTGTCCTCGTCTTGGTCGTCCTGGTGGTGGGGGCGTCGGGAAGGGTTGGTAGGGGAGGGTTGTAGGTGGTTGTGGGTATGAGTGGGTAGTGGTTTAGTAGCAGGGAGGAAATGGTCTTAAGGTAAAGGGTTGGTAGGGGAGGGTTGAAGGTGGTTGTGGTGTGAGTGGATAGTGGTTTAGTGGTAGGGAGGAAATGGTCTTAAGGGAAAGGGTTGGTAGGGGAGGGTTGTAGGTGGTTGTGGTGATGAGTGGGTAATGGTTTAGTGGTAGGGAGGAAATGGTCTTACAGGAAAGGTTTACTGGTGGTGGGGGCGTCGGGAAGGGTTGGTAGGGGAGGGTTGTTGGTGGTTGTGGTGGTGGTGGTACAGTGAGGAACGAGAAATGGTTTGGCAGAGTTAGTTTTGAGTATGAATGGAGACTTGATTAACAGTAGTGGTAGGACGGAGGATGATGTATAGTGTATTAGAGGTAGTTAAGGTAAGGGATAAGATTGTAGTAATAGTGGATGGTTATTGTGGTAGTGGTAATGGTGTAGGAAGGCGTGGCGTTGGTAATACTGATAGTGGCGATAACCGGAGTAGGTGAAGGGTTAGTGGTGGTTCTTGTGGTGATAAGGGTGGTAGGCTAGGTAAGGAAGAGGAACCAAATGGGCGTACATAAACTAGTGGTACTGTTGTCTTGTTGGTAGGCTAATGGTGTTGTAAGGGCTGGTCCGTGTTTGCGGCGTTGGTAATACTGATAGTGGCGATAAGAGAAGGTGAAGGGTTAGTGGTGCTTCTTGTAGTGATAAGGGTGGTAGGCTAGGCAAGGAACAGGAACTAAATGGGCGTACATAAGCTAGTGTAGTGTTGTGTTCTTGGTAGGCTAATGGTGTTGTAAAGGCTGGTCCGTGTTTGCGGTGTTGGTAATACTGATATGATACTGAAGGTTGAGGATTGAAAAATGGAGAATGGATTGGTTCGTGATGGTGATGATGATGATGGTATATAGGAGGCTGCCGTTCGAGGATGGTGAGGCTGATGGTGAAGAGTGCCGAATGATCTGTGCAAGTGGTGATGGTGGTTGAGAGGTTGATGGTGGTTGTGTACTTCGAGTTTTTCGCGTTCATGGTGTAAAAGCCTTATTAAACTATCACTAGACGTTAGTTAAGAGAGCTGTAAGTGGTGGTGATGGTGGTGGTGGAAGTGGTAGTAGTAGCCTAATAGTAGTAGTAGTAGTAGTAGTAGTAGTAGTAGTAGTAGTAGTAGTAGTAGTAGTAGTAGTAGTAGTAGTAGTAGTAGTAGTAGTAGTAGTAGTAGTAGTAGAGGAAAAGAGAGGATGTGACGATCTAACAAGCTACACACACACACACACACACACACACACACACACACACAAATGAATTGTATAAATCTACTTAACATTTAAATGATTTCCACGTGAGTGACAAAATTCATAAGGAAACGTTGATGAGGAGAGAGAGAGAGAGAGAGAGAGAGAGAGAGAGAGAGAGAGAGAGAGAGAAATGAAATACTTACCACCTGAGCTGAAGTATACGGGATTGCTCTGAGGAGGAGGAGGAGGAGGAGGAGATGGTGGTGGTGGTGGTGGTGGAGGAGGAGGAGGAGGAGGAGAAATAGAAATAATAATTACTATTACCCGTATAGGCAACTCTCTCTCTCTCTCTCTCTCTCTCTCTCTCTCACACACACACACACACATTTACATAGTAATTCACACCATATCAGTCACCTCGCGTGTGTGTGTGTGTGTGTGTGAGTGTGTTGAGAAAAGTTATATATGCGTAAAATAATACATAAATACGGGAATAAATGTATAAATTATGTAAAAATAGAAAGAGAGAAATAGACAAAATTGGAAAATAAGTAGGTGAGTGAGGAAGATAGAAAGAAAGAAAGAAAGAAAGAAATGTCAAGTGAGGAAGAAAGAAAGAAAGAAAGAAAGAAGGAATTGTCAAGAGGGGAAAGAAAGAGGGAAAGAAAGGAAGAAAAGTATAAAAGAAAGAAAGAAAGAAAGAAATGTCAAGAGGGGAAAGAATGAGGGAAAGAAAGAAAGGAAGAAAATTATAAAAGAAAGAAAGAAAGAAGGAAATGTCAAGAGGGGAAAGAAAGAGGGAAAGAAAGGAAGAAAATTATAAAAGAAAGAAAGAAAGAAGGAAATGTCAAGAGGGGAAAGAATGAGGGAAAGAAAGGAAGAAAAGTATAAAAGAAAGAAAGAAAGAAGGAAATGTCAAGAGGGGAAAGAAAGAGGGAAATAAAGGAAGAAAAGTATAAAAGAAAGAAAGAAAGAAGGAAATGTCAAGAGGGGAAAGAAAGAGGGAAAGAAAGGAAGAAAAGTATAAAAGAAAGAAAGAAGGAAATGTCAAGAGGGGAAAGAAAGAGGGAAAGAAAGGAAGAAAAGTATAAAAGAAAGAAAGAAAGAAAGAAATGTCAAGAGGGGAAAGAAAGAGGGAAAGAAAGGAAGAAAAGTATAAAAGAAAGAAAGAAAGAAAGAAATGTCAAGAGGGGAAAGAAAGAGGGAAAGAAAGGAAGAAAAGTATAAAAGAAAGAAAGAAAGAAAGAAAGAAAGAAAGAAAGAAAGAAAAGTATAAAAGAAAGAAAGAAAGAAAGAAATGTTAAGAAGGGAAAGAAAGAAAGAAAGAAATGTCAAGAGGGGAAAGAATGAGGGAAAGAAAGAAAGGAAGAAAATTATAAAAGAAAGAAAGAAAGGAAAAAAGAAGGAAAAAAACTGGAAAAAATACAAAAAAAAGTTAAAAGCTATATAAAGAAAAAAAATATAATAAAGTCAAGCAAAACCTGACCAAATGAATAAACAGTTAAGAAAGAAAGAAAGAAAGAAAACAAACACAGTAAAAAAGAGAAAAGAAAAAAGAAAAAAAGGAAACAGAAAAAGAGAATAAGTGAAAAGCTGGAAAGAAACTAAATACACACCTTACCGACATCCTCAAACACACACACACACACACACACACACACACACACACACACACAGAAAAGAAAATCTATAAATGAATAAAATAAAATAGATAAAATAAAAATTAGATGTTCATGGTGTCTCAGAGCGTCTGTTCACTCACTCTTCTTGTTAAGGTAATGAATCACAAGCTAAATTTAAATGCGTTCTCGAGACCTTAATTAGGCCTAACACATTAAACATTCTGCAATTAGTTTTCTCTCGCACTTTACTGATTAAGTATTTCTCTCTCTCTCTCAGTAAATCCTTAACATCTTAGGTATGAGGAAAATATTGACGTCACATGTAAAAATATTCCTAAGGCATTCTTCAAAAACATTAACAAACAAGGAAGAAATCGGAACAGGCCTTTATTAATTAGCAAGTGACAGTCAACACATTGCGAACATGCTGAGGTATTATTTTTCTCTTAACTCGTAGTGGCAGCATCACTAGAGTTAATAATTCTGTTATTGAAAACGCCGTTTACACTCAACCCAAATTTGAGATAACTACCGATGAAGTTATACATGCACTCATAGCACAGCATATACGGTAAATAAAATTTACTGACCAGATAGCATGTGTCATTAACTACTCTAATTTAAAGAAGCGAGGGACATTACTAGAGTATAAGGTGTTTAGTCCTCTACCTCGTGCTAATAAATTCGATCAGTATACATATAGTTCCTAAATTTTCCTCTGTCGCACACCCCTTGGAAAAGTTTGAGTAATGTCCACAGGCTTTACAAAAGTAGTAATCACCTTTACAGATGAAGTATAATTTCTAATTATTGAACCAAAGATTCAATTACATAACAAATCTACGGATGAACAAACTGAACTTAAGAAAATAAGCTTCTTACAGTGCATGAAATGCAAACATGAATTAACCAATTAACATTTACTTATTCCGAAAAAAAGTAAAAATCAAGCCACACAAAACACTGTCGCCCCCCTGATATTCCATTTCGCATCCCCCGGTGTGCCCCCCAAGTTGAAGAGCCCCGCTCTCCGCGGCAAGGCTGTTATGTCAACATGTTCTCTCTCGAGAAACGCTGCCTCAGGGGAACTGGCGATGTTTTAATATTTCTCTCTCTCTCTCTCTCTCTCTCTCTCTCTCTCTCTCTCTCTCTCTCTCTGAGTGTAGTTGTACTTACATTTCGGTGTCGCTCATCTTAGCGGCCACAATGTTTCACGCGGCCGTCACTTGGAGGTCAGCCCTTGGGAGTCGGTCGTCACGGTCACCAAGGGAACCACGTGGGTGTCACCGAGAAAAGGTGATGCAGGTGTCACCAGGCGGAAACCTCACCCTAAATTCCACGTGGTCATCTAGAGAAGGTCACGCAGAGGTCACCATGAGGAGGAACTCGTCCAGGGGAGGACACGTCACTAGTATATGCTGTCACGTGCAGGTTTCAAGGTCACTTTAGCCACTAGGTCATCAGCGGGAGGACGGAAACGAGGTAGTAGAGGATAGAGGAACCACGCGTATGCGAGTAAGGCACGTGTTGATTCTTTGCACCCTGGAGGACGAGGCGGCGAGGAGACGAGCGAGGGATGGGAGGGAAGAGGAACAGGTGGAGAATGAGGATCAGAGGGATGAGGAACTTAGCACGTGGAAGTAATGGCACAGCAGAGGAAGAGGTGGAACAGATGACATAAAGGATGCTTCGTGTAGGTGGAAGCGGAGGAGAGGTGGAAGCGGCGAGGCGTGGCGCGGACGTCCGTGCTTGGCGCTCACTGCACGCGTCTGCCGCCGCGACAGACTGACTCAACTCGTGTAGTCACTCACTCTGAGCAACGACCCGCTGAGCCCCCCCCCCCCCCCCCCATCCCCACTCCTCTCTCTCTCCTGGCCTAATAGCCATGCACGATCGGCTGATATAAAAATTCTCTCTCTCTCTCTCTCTCTCTCCTGGCCTAATAGCCATGCACGATCGGCTGATATAAAAAAATTCTCTCTCTCTCTCTCTCTCCTGGCCTAATAGCCATGCACGATCGGCTGATATATATATATATATATATATATATCTATATATATATATATCTATCTTTATATATCTTTGTGTCTCTCTCTCTCTCTCTACCCAAACTTTTTCCAGGCTGGCGCTCCCTTGGCTCCCAGGTGAGTTCCTATAGGGGGGGGGGGGGGCACACACACACACACACACACACACACACATGCGAACACACCTCTTTCTCGGTATGCTATTTAGTATGCTGAAAATTGAAAAAAAGCTTAAACACTTATATACCAGGCCCGCGTAGTAGTAGCCAGGCACGCTGACCACTAGACCACGGAGGCGTATGGGATAATGTACACTAATGTATATTTTGGTAAAAAAAATATTTCTAATAAATAATTTTAGTCATTACAACAACTGGCTTTTCAACTGTTATTTTCACAAGTCCAGGGTTTTCGGGGTTACAAGTGTGCCGCCCTGTGCCACCACCATGTGACTGCTTTCCATTTTACCAAAGATATATATTTTCTATGGTAGAATATTTTTATGTCGGTGATTCAACAACCTTGGCTGTGAATCTGAAGACTCCACAAGTGTTACTAATATAGTGTCTCGCAACGCCTGGTGGTCGCACGGAGCCCTGGGAGACATTTCAAAAGCTTGTATTGATTTCTATTCCATTCACTTTGTTAGTCAGCCACGACTCTCGTACAATGGCGTCATCACTTCATAGCACAAAGCATCACGAACCTCTTCACTATAGTGAATCCACGAGGAACTGGCGGATTGGGGGGTTTCTGCGGGAGTCTCTCCTCCCGTACCACGCTGCCACATCTCTTGTCTCCAATTGTGGGATTAGAGTCACGGTGTTAAGTGGACCACCATTAGCCTCCCTTCATTTCCTCCTCCTCTCTCTCTCTCTCTTCTTCGGGGACGAGAATACAGGCTGTCTTGGTGACCTGTTCGTCATGCACTCATGATCCAGTTTGGCGCAGACTCAATAGTTCTTTCACTAACATTAGTGGCTCTCGCTGTTCTTGCAGTTACTTTTGTGAGTGGTATGATAAATCCTCTGTTGTTTTTTCGTCTCAAAAGTACTTGTTTACATTGTAAATGAGTTCTTTCTCGTGGCCGTGCAGCCAACGACGTGGAGAGGGAGGGAGGGGAGAGGCAGAGGCGGGAGCGGGCCACCCATGAGCTCACCTGCTGACCCTTCCATGACCTTGAGAGAAGTGACCTGGGCTCTGGATGTGTAGAATGACAACGTTGTAATACAAAGCCGTCAAGTGTCGTGGTATTTATACAAAATATTTGTTATTATCTTAAAAACGAAACAATCTCAACGCTATATGACCTTATTGGATTATCCAATTATTTAATTAAATTCATTTAAAGGTAGTAAATAGCTGACATATGAGAGGAAGCGAGAAGTGTTGAGAGTGTGTGGCAAGGTGCGGTGCGGGGCTGACCCGCACCTCTCACCCGCCAATCTGCCAGTTCCTCCTGGATTGACTATACTGTTTCGGTCGCTGTCTCGTACCGCGCCGCAACTGATTTACTCTTCCGGGACGCATATTTCTGGACTGTACCACAGTACTGCGCGCTGCAGTGAGAACGGATGGAAGACACCGTTTGAGGAGAGACTTAACTAGACCTCGCCTCTCTCTCTCTCTCTCTCTCTCTCTCTCTCTCTCTCTCTCTCTCTCTCTCTCTCTCTCTCTCTCTCTCTCTCTCTCTCATTATGCACATGTGTGTGTGTGTGTGTGTGTGTGTGTGTGTGTGTGTGTGTGTGTGTGTGTGTGTGTGTGTGAGAGAGAGAGAGAGAGAGAGAGAGAGAGAGAGAGAGAGAGAGAGGAAAAAATACACACACACACACACACACACACACACACACACACACACACACACACAGAAGCGATACGAAAACACACACACACACACACACAGAAGCGATACGAAAACACACACACACACACACACACACAGAAGCGATACGAAAAAACACACACACACACACACACACACACACACACACACAGAGAGAGAGAGAGAGAGAGAGAGAGAGGTGAGCGTCGGCGAGGTCTAGTTAAGTCTCTCCTCAAACGGTGTCTTCCATCCGTTCTCACTGCAGCGCGCAGTACTGTGGTACAGACGTACAGTCCAGAAATATGCCGGGCAGCGAAACACACACGTACCGAGACACACACTGTCGCATAGTGATATTGGGAGGCACAGTTTGCGCTCATTCCATGCCTTGACAACAACAAAAAAAGATGGAGAAAAAGTGTATGCCACATTACACGGCGATCTTCTTATCAGTTTCATCATGGGATAGAACGAGCTGCACTAACCCTTCCAGTAATATTTCAGGAAGTTAGACAAGTGAACTGTGCCATGCCTCAGCAACACACGACTCCTCCTGCCGCAGAAATGTCCGCCACTCCTGCGTTTCTGTTTTTCCTTTTTTATTTTTTTTTTTTCGTCTATGCCTATAGCGCCGGTAGGCTTGCTTAAGGAGCCTGAATGGTGTTTGGCCCAAGCCCGTCATGGCGCAGGCAAGTGTTTATAGTGGCGCCATCTTCTCTCCCTTTTGCTCCTTTCCTCTGACATGAAGCTTCTTGCCTTACAACAGAGACGCCCTTTTCGCACACTTGACTAAGATCGTTTAGCATTTCTTGGTTATTTGTGCCACCGTGAGGATATACGGGTTTTGAAATTATCTAGTTAAATGGACCCCCCCCTCCTCTCTCAAAATAAAACTCCCATTAGTACAAAACATAAAACTTTATTGAAAAGCCCACACCAGAGCCTGTAGTATATTATTGCACTCCAAACATATATTATACAGAACGGAAAATACACAGTAACAAAACAAGTGTAGGACAAAAACTCACCAACGAAATGCGAAGGACAAAAGCTTACCAAAATAAAACAAAAACTAACCTAACCTAACCAGTGAGTTCTTGTCCCCCTTTGCATTTAATCACTGAGTTTGTCCCACGAGGATTTGTCCGCACCCCATACAAGTAATGCAATGCTGTATGGCTCATGTCAACATAGGCTCCATTAATAACCTGCAACCAAGCAATTCGGCAGCAAATGAGGCAACTGCAAGCGGCACAAGGGACGAACTAAGGGCAACAAGGGTGTGATTAACATGCCCAGGCTGGCTTTTTGTTCACACCTAAAGGAGGCTACAAAGGCTCGCATGCTTGTTTACTATGAAAAATAGCCTCAATAAAATGTGCAGAAACGGATTTTTTCTGCTTATCAATGGGCACCTTGGAGTAATATTTGGAGCAAACGCCAAATTTTTTAAACCATTTTAGTATTTATTAAGTTATGTGGCTACTTTGGCTTTCAAATCCACTTTTGGAACAGAGTTAGTTAGTAGTGTTGAATTTTCAGTTAACCCGGCAGCAGCGACGGGCCAAATTTGTGCCGTGATATAAACCCCTTAAAATAGATGATACATAATCTGATCACAACTGCTTTGATATATATTATGAAATGGTTTGTGTGAGAGGTGATTTTTTCTCATTTTTCTCGCTTGGAGGGACCATTAAGAAACATGATCCCCGCTGCTACCGGGTTAAAGTGGCATATTATAGTCAATCGTAAGAAGTGACATTAATAAAAAATCAACAAAAACAACCATCCACACCTTTCAATATGGGTCATAAAAGATGAATCAGCCACATTATTGTTAGTAAAAAGACTGACAAGATGTTTAAAAAATAAGGGGTATTTGGTAATGATTCTTAACCATTTCCTAAGCTAACACCATTTTCTAACCACCATCCAACTGCCACATCCCCGGCCTTCCCCCCACTGAATTGATATCAAATATATTTTTTTTTGTATTATGTAATTTTTTATGATGCATTGTTATGCTATTCAAGGGGATTAAACTGAGTAACTTACAATGGGAAAGTAAAGGAAAACTCAAACACTAATGATGAAGGATGTGCAAGTGGGCATTGATAAAATATTTGTTTCAACTCATCTCCTCTTGTCTAGAATATACTTGTATTCTAATTCTGATGAATCTAGATACATTGTCTGCCTATGCACTAATAAAAATGTTCAAAATTATATTACATTATTTTAAAACCAAAGGTACTGCATGTACATCTTACTCTAAAGGATTAAAGACAAAACATGACTTCTAATAACTTGGGGGATGGGATGACTCAAAGCAACCTGGTATGACTTGAAGCTCAAGGAGGATTAACCCACTGACTGCGGATTTCCTACAAGAAGACCTCACCAAGCTACGGAAATGGATCAAAAAGTGGCTGCTACAATTCAATAAAGAAAAATTTAAAGTTATGCACCTTGGGAGGGGATATCTAGCATACCAATACCACATGGGAAACATCCACCATCCACCACAGAGACAGAGAAAGACCTGGAAGTATATGTTACCAGGCCATCGTGAAAGCCAAATCCGTTCCAATCGCAGCAGACGGGTTAACTTGAAACAAACCTATCACACACACACACACACACACACACACACACACACACACTGAGGAACAACTAATCAATGTCATCATAACTTGTGCGTGGTCTCTTCGGTTCAGGTCCTGGCACCTCATCGTCCAACTGCTCCAGCTCCTCCAGTGACAGCACCCGCCGGCCAGCCTCCAGACCCAGCGTGTGGCACATCCTGAGGCAGAGGGTGTGGGCTGGGACAATTATGTGGTGAAGAGAGAGAGCGAGAGAGAGAGAGAGAGAGAGAGAGAGAGAGAGAGATAATAGAGGGGTTCATTCCATTAGCTCAGTAACCAGTTTATAATGGCCTCAGAGTATAATTATTATTCTCCAGCCATACCTATGCCGGAGAGAGACAGAAGGGGTAGGAATTATAGGAGAAGGGAACAGATACCAGGAGACAGGACACAACCCCTGATTAATAACCAGTACCCCTTCACTGCTGGGTGGACAGGGGCGTAGGGTATCGGAAAAGCCGCCCAAATTTTTCCACTCCACCTGGGAATCGAACCCGGGCTCTCTCGGTTGTGAAAGAAGTAGATGAGGAGGAGTTACTACTAAGAGAAGGAATAAACACCAGGAACACAAGAGAACATAGTAAAAAATTGAGGAAAGGAAAATGCTTACGACATAAAGAAATATAGCTTCCTGCAAAGAAATATAGAGGTGAGGATGTAGTATCGGCGAGGAGTGTGCAAAGCTTTAAGGAAAAGTTGGATAAATGTAGATACGGAGACGGGACCACACGAGCGTAAATCCCAGGCCCTGTAAAACTACAACTAGGTAAATACACACACACACACGCACACACACACTCACGTGGCTGAGCGGTCCCTGAGTGAGCATGTGGAGAGCACCTGGTCGAGGGCCGTGGTGAGTGAGCGAGCGTTGAGTTGTGTGAAGCACATTGGTGGCGTGATGGTGATGATGTTTTGGCCGGGACCCTGAACTTGCAGCAGGATGTGGTGCTCCTCCTTCACCCTGCAAGAGGAACACACACATGTCAACACACAGTTTCACTGACTTATGAACAAGGGGGAAAATGTGGTACTTTTTGAGGGATACATGCACCACTATTGCACATGCCCAAGAAAACTGTGTTTCTGAGTTTTTACTGTGGATTAGAAACAATAAAGACTTACTGGCAAAGTACTGAGGATTACAAATTCGCAGATTAGTTGAGTCAATTGTAATAGTAAGAACACATCTTCACCACAAAACACCTACCTATGAATATTAATCTGAATGTCAGCCCTGAGTGATATCTGATTGTTTTATACTTCCACACCAGTGTCCAGCTCTAAACTAGTTAGTCCAAGTGATACCTGCCTTGTCTTTATCCCACTAGAATATCCTGCACTGGGTAAGTACATTTCAAGTTCCAAAGTATTCCCATTATAACTTTACATGCAGACACACTACTTACCGGTAAACAATAGTCTGAGCAAGTTCCCTCGCTGGTTTTCTTGTGGCTTTGTCCTCCACGATGTCCAGCGCCAGACAGAGTCCCAGGCCCCTCACGTCCCCCACACAGGCATGCTTGGCTTTCAGCAGTTGTAGGTTCTCCAGCAGCGTCTTGCCCACAGCCTTTGCACTCTGGACCAACTTCTCATTCTCTATCACATCCAACACAGCCATGCCAATTGCACATGCCACAGGGTTGCCACCAAACTAAGCAGGAGGAAAATGAAACAGTAATAGTACTTAAAAAATCTGCTTACTGATCCATCTAGCACTATGCTTTTCAATTTAAATTGTCTTATACATATATAAAAAAAGGAGTAGAGTTTAGTTAGTGTTCCAATTGTAGCAAAGGACATCAAAGTGCTCCTCAAATGAGGCTGATCTGTATAAAAGTTTTTTTACCCCCTCACAGATGCTATCCATACACTAGTCTTGTCTGCCCTTCTATAGAGTATGCATCTCATGTGTGGTGGGTTCCAAACACACAGCACTTTCGGACAGGGTGGAGTCACATGCTTTTCATCTCATTAACTTCCCTCCTCTTACTAACCGTCTTCTTCCTTTTAAACTCCCTTGCAATGTTGCCTCTCTTTCTATCTTTTATCAACATTTCCATGCTGACTGTCCTTCTGAACTTATTAAATGCATACCTCCACCCCTTCCACAGCCCCACTGCACAAGACTTTCAGTTCTTGCTCATCCCAATACTATCCGAATCCCTTATGCAACAGCTAACTGGCATTTTCATTCTTGCATCCTTTTTGCTGATAAACTCTGGAACAGCTTTTATGCGTCTGTATTTCCTCCTGACTACAACAAAAACATTTTAAAAAGGGAGTAACAAGACACCTCTCCAAATACAACAAATATTTATAAACAGGTATATGGCAATAGCTGGTTAATTCTAAAGGGGACTCACAGTGGAGTAGTATTCCCCGAGGGCGTCAGAGATCTCTCGGGTGGTGATGACGGCTGCCATGGGGTGGCCATTGCCGAGAGGCTTGCCTGTGGTGACAATGTCTGGCACCACACCATAGTGCTGCGTAAGAGGCAATAAACAAATGGGGTTAAGGTGTGGGAAAATCTCTCTCTCTCTCTCTCTCTCTCTTCACACACACACACACACACACACACAAACACACACACAAAAAGCAGAAGTGAAAGGAAGAATGAAGAGGGTTGTAAGTGTCTCAACGCACCTCAAAGGCCCAGAAGCACTCCCCTGTCCTGCCCAGCGCTGTCTGCACCTCATCAGCAATGCACACCCCGCCCATCTCCCGGATCAGGCTGTCGTGGTGACGGGAACAGCGATGGAAGTGATAATGGAGATGAAAATGCAGGTCAGCTTCTGTTACTTTCATTCTGCTTTTTGCCTCTATCTAAACCTCATCTGATTCGCCATGAAATCTTAGATGCTTCCCAAGTCTTCGTGCTAGCAATGAAGCACAGAGAACAGATAGCCATGAAGGTACAGACTGAGACTTCTGCTAGGGTCTGGAGACAAAAGAATCAAAGACATTGCCGTGTCAATCAGCTCCTGCATTATTGGTTCTTCTATCTCCTTTCTAAATCCTAATACAATTCTGGAACTTTTGAATTGAACAAATGTTGGATTGCTATGGAAGTCCTCACCAGAAAATTTTCCAAAGAGCAAAATCAATACCTTCATTCACTTGCACAGCACAGGGGCATGAAAGAGACAAATGCAAACAGACTCCTGGTCGACCCACTCACTCACTCCCTCCCACTCACTTGTATAAAAGGGCAAAGTAGTTCCTTGGAGGCACAATAACACCACAGTTCACTACCACACACTCAGTGATGAGGCAGCTGATCTTGCGATTGTTTTGGGTTGCCTGGTTCAGTATTCGCTCAGCCTCCATCACATATTTCTCGGCTGCTTGTTGGGGGGAAAGGGGGAGAGGAAATTATAAGAGGCCCTGATCTGCTCCAGGTTGGAATGTGGCAGTAGTGTGATTCCTTCACAAAAAGAAAGCTCTAAATCCTATTGAGAGTATACTCGGAGCAGCAACCAAATTAGTCCAATCTGAAAAAATCATTGTAGCTAAAGCCTGGGAAAAGTGTGGCTGCCATCACTGGAGGAAACAAGAGAGAAAGGTGAAGGGCACTGACGAGTGTAGACAGGGTTGACAGAGATGTTTGTATGGGACGGGGGTGCAACAAGAAGACATGGATGAAAAGGGGTTGCTCATCTCCTACATATCCAAACTAAGTAGATGAAACAAGGTGAATACACACACCTGGCCCAGAGGTGTTCTCACGAAAGAGTCCTCTGTAGGTGTCTGGGCAGGGGATTATGTGGACAAAGTCCTTCTTCCCTTGAGGCATCCTCTTGAACATCTTGGGACTTATGTCTATCAGGTTCCCCAAGTTTCCATGATATGCCCTGCAAAAAGTGTATATTTCTTATATTGTTCACCATTAGCCTCTTTCTGGGCACTGATACAACACACTCTTATGGCCTCAATACTTCAGGACAATAACTTACTCATCAAAGACCACAACATCCTTGCTGTTGGTGTAGGTCCGGGCCAGCCTCAGGGCAAGGTCATTGGCCTCTGATCTGTAGACAAGGTAGGGATATCATCAGCTAAGTGAATGACCTGAGGGACAAAGGCTAGTCACCTGCAGTGACCTCTCACATGGTGTCCTTCTTACTTATACAAACACGGGAGAACAGAGAGATTTGAACTTTATGCTTTGTGGATCAGTAAAAACTATTGAACCCTATGAGAAACATACATAAAATATCTATCATATGGCTACTTCCTCTATTACTGTTGTTGCTTGACCTCAAATTACAGTGAAATAAAAGATCTGCTTCTATTGCTACTACTAATTTGTAATCTTTGTTCCTAGAGCTCCTATTATAATCATTACTTCTGCTACAGGTTGAGAATCCCTTATCCAAAATTCCTGGGACCGAAAGTGTTGAGGATTTCAGATTTTTTCGGATATCGGAATAAAATGAATACTGAAATAGGGGATTATTCACGAGGGTAGCCTACTAATTTTGAGATGCTGACTGCTTATTTCTGGACAAAATATGATACTGTTTATTATGGAGATAGTATTCTCCCCCAGAAACCACTTAATGATTGACTTTTCAATTGCCTGTTGTGCACCCGCCACCGCAGCCACAAAATAGCTTGCAGAGAGGTTCAACGTGCTCACTGTTTCTATATTTCACTCACCACTCACAAATATCACAAGTGGACAAACTAGAACAAAACCAGGCAAATTAATGTTTTTCCTGCTGTGTATTACCCCCGGGTGGGCGTGCATATTGAACAGCAGAGCAACTTATTTCTGCAAGGAGATATTTCTCGCAACACTGACCCACATATAGTGGACCGCCGCTGCCATGTCCCGTCCTGCGTTGCGTTACATATTTCCGCGCCCCACACTGCGTGCCGAATAAATTTAAACTAACCAAAGCAAACTTTACGTACGACATTTGTTCCATATTTGGCTGTCTGGGTGCCACGGCACCCTGAGGTGCCACAGACAGTGCCTAGGGGTGTCACAAGATCATCATGAATTTTGAATCATTCTTTTTTTCTTCTTTTCATGTTAGTCTGCAGTTATAACTCTTAAGTTAATCTAATTCGACTGATGAGTTCTGCTTGGGCATCTACTGTACCGTATGTTAATTTTGGTTTGAGTATGGATAATAATTGTAATCAATTAATTAAAGTAATTTCAACAGGTACAATTGTGAATAAGAAGTTAATTCATGTGAAGAGGGGGGGGGGGGCGGGGGGAAAGGAGTGCCACAAAAGGGTTATATAAGTTCAGGGTGCCATCACTGAAAAAACATTGAGAACCTCTGGGTTAAGCAGATAAAATTCAGTATTTTAAAACTGTAGTAAGCGCATTTTTTTGGTGAGCCACAAAACCAGTCCATAAAATTATGTTTGTCAAGGGTCGTCCTGAAATACATATATAGTTTTGTAATTAATGAACATAATTATTTTCAATAATTGGTTTCATGAATTTACAAGTATGTAATTACAATTATTTTGATATCTTGAGTATGATCAAATTATAAATCACACCCCAGCTTTGACCCCCTGTTTAGGGCCCACATTCCCACCGGCATTGGGCCCCGCACACCATAAATCTGCCCCTGACCACAATTACAGACTATAAGTAAATTCTTCAACTTCATCTGCACACTCTTATTCACCCCCATCAGACTCACCCTGAGTTGACGAGATAGACCACGTTGAGGGAGTCAGGCAGGTGGCTGGTCAGCTCTTTGACGTACTTGCTGAGTAAGTCATTTACAAAGCCTTGAGCTGTCACCAGTGTTGCCATCTGGTTCTTGCCAGCTAAGACCACCTGTGGGTGACAATGGCCCACTGTGCCAAAAGGACATAAGGTTAAGAGTTGAGGTTGTGACTAGAGAATATAGGTCAAGATGACAGGATTAACATAAAATCTATCTTGATGTTAAACATCTCTCTGACTGAGACAACTCCTCGGTACCAAAAGTGGGCAGCTAGGCCTTGACTTTGTGTTGTGCTTGCTGATTTGTGACTTTTTTGAGAAAGTTGTAAATCTGGTTGAATAGCATTTTTACAAGCATTTTCAAGCACAAGTGCAATGAACACTTGCCATGAGCCACATTGGAGACACAGTCAAGGTACTGAACCCCTATGTTGTCAGTCATGTACTGCTTCTGGGCACGGATAATCTTGAGTGGAGAGGGGATGAAGTGCTGGTTACTGTAGCAGAGAAAAAATGAATGCAGGTCAGTAGCTGGAAGTGGCAGAGACTAGTAAATAAGAGTGGTGACTAGTCAATGAGGGAAAAAAAAGCAATGTATGATTCTCTTCCATTTATCTGTCAGTAGTAGTATAGTCCACGTAGGCAAAAATCAACGATTTATGACTGAAGATCCACGGAAAATTTACCCAGTGTAATAGCCCCTTAAGGAGCACTCAGGTAACAATACAATATCAGATGAGGTCTCTGGAGACAGGTCAGACCGGTAGACCACACGCTAAAGTAGCACCACACTTGGCACCTACTGGGGAAGACTACAAATACTGCTGTAGACTGCATACTGAAGTAGCACCCAGTAAATTATAACAACTTAATTTTAATAAGAATAATTCCCAATGGACATGGGTATTAGAGTGATGATTAGAACATTAAAATTAATCACAGAGTAGTGTCAACAACTGGAGTGGGTAATTATTGAGAATCACTACGAGCCTCCAAAATACAATATTACACCTCCGTATTATGGTTAAGGGACGAAATACATGTCCCTTAACCATAATATGAAGGCGGAAAAACTTAAAGGTAAAGAAAAAGTGGTAAAGGTAGTGAAAAAGCATATCATACATATATGTGCGCTGTGTGTGTGTGACTTGGGTGTAATTCTAGAGTAATAGTAATACTGCGCCTTTCCACCCCACTCCGCGCCCTGACCCTCCCCTTGCCTGCCCCGCCCACGCCCTGACCCTCCCCTTGCCTGCCCCGCCCACGCCCTGACCCTCCCCTTGCCTGCCCCGCCCACGCCCTGACCTTCCCCTTGCCTGCCCCGCCCACACCCTGACCCTCCCCTTGCCTGCCCCGCCCACACCCTGACCCTCCCCCTGCCTGCCCCGCCCACACCCTGACCCTCCCCCTGCCTGCCCCGCCCACTCACCACGCGCCCCGGCCTTCCATCCTGCAGCAGAGGGCTACACACGGTCCTCAAGGCTCCATGGGTCACAGGAGTCGCCCAAGGACCTCCATCACACACCCGCGCCTCGGCCTTGAAATCCTCTTCTTCTTCCTCTTCCTTCTTCTTCTTCTTTTGACCTCTACTGCTTCTCAGGTCCTCCTCTTGATCTGTTCTGCTTGCTTACCGACATGACACATTTAGCTCTTCAATTGCGTTACTCTTTGTCTTCTTCTTCTTGGGCTTTTCTATGGGGCTAGTTAGGCTATTTGTCTGTCCTCTCTATAATTCACTATCGCCTCCTTTTTCTTATGTAATGGCGCTGTTCTGGCGTCTACATGTGTGTGTGTGTAGTTTTGCTTCTTTTCCAGTGTTTTAGACTAACTTTCTCGTCCTTCTTTCTTCTTCTTCTTCTTCTTCTTGGGTGTTTTTCCTTCCTGCCAATGTTTGTAAATAAATCCTTTGCTTCTCCTCCTTCCTTTGTTTTGCTCTTGACATCTTTCCTTGACCCTGAACAATATAGAGAATCATATGGAGTGGACCCAGCTATAGTAGAGAACATGACTACCATTGTATCTTTTTAGTTTCCTGGTGCTACCTACACATGTACTAATAGTTGTATAATCACACTCTGTACTGCCTGGGGGTTAATTAGGATGGCATGCTCCTCCCTTCTCCTTTGTTGTTTTACTTGCAACAATAAACTATCAATCAATCAGTCATATGGAGTGGACACAGGTATAGTAGAGAACATGAAGGACATTTCTACCGAAGATGAAATAGGCAAAGGAAAAAGAAATATTTACATTGCACTTCTTGAAAGACAAAAGACGGGTCCCTGTGAGGGCTAACCCCAGCAAACAATATCACTGTTGAACTGGAAACTTCTCCCGGAGTCTTCCAGAGGCCCATAGACCCCGGGGGAAGCTTCCAGCACAACATTACGTTTCATCACTTAACGTTGTGTGGAACTTTGTGAAAACGTTGTGGGAACAGAAAAGTAGAGAAAGGTTGTCACTACGTGTTGTGGAACATCGTACCTATGACGTTTTGAGAACCTTCTTGCTACCTTATTGCAACGTCTTTGCCTGACCTACCTTTTGAGGACCTTAGAAGGCTTAGAGTGAGTGAGTGAAATAGAAATACAAGAGAGGACGTATGCGAGTGTTTGTGTTTGAAAAGCGCGGCGAAAAACAGGGCCAATAATGGCTTCCAAATCTTGGGCTGTCGGTACTCTCTCTATCTATTATCTATATTATAGCTTATGGGAACGAGCGAGGAACGTTTGTGATCGAGGAACGTTGGTGCTGGTATTTATATTTATTTACCATGAGGCTCGTAATTTAAGGAGTTAGGAATACTTTATAATTTATTTGCTAATCTATATGAATTTGCTGAGCTTGTTAGACAGCTTACATATCATATTTGTGGAAAGCTAATACGCGACCCTGAAGACAATGTTTATCCTATTATTTGAAGTAATTAAAGGCTACACCTTCCTAACTAATATTATTGTACTTCATTCTTCACAATTTTATCTCAAGCAATAAGGAAATCAGCAACTCCAGCGTCCAGTAGCAGCCGCAAAATAGCTCGCAGAGAGAGGTCCAACTTGCTTATTTATTCAATATTTCACTCACCGCCATCGTTTACTTGTCCTGTTTCGGCTCCAATACACGGCTAAAACATCAGAACAACATTTTTTAATCAAGAGAAGACTTTACAACAAACGAATAGGGCAGATTTAAGGAAGAATTACCCCACGTTTAGAACCTGCTTGTTTGGTCTGCTGTCTGGTGTGCTGCTTTCTTGCGGGCAATATAAATCATCACAAAGATCACAAGTGGACAAACTAGAACAAAACAGGCAGAATATTGTGTTTTCCTGCTGTGTATTCTTGTTCGCATTCTTCTTTTGACCTGTAACGCTTTGTATTGCTTCTTACAGCGGTCCTCCTCCTTTCGTTCCTCTCTTCTTCTTATTCACACACCTTCCAATTCTCCCTTGTTGTTTACCTGCACCAATAAATTATCAATCAATCAATCAATCAATCATCAATCTGTTCGCATTCTTCATCTTCTTGTTCTTCTTTTGACTTGTGCATAACGCTTTGTATCGCTTCTTATAGGTCCTCCTCCTACACATGTATTAATAGTTGTATAATCACACTCTGTCCTGCCTGGGGGTTAGGATGACATGTTCCTCCCTTCTCCCTTGTTGTTTACCTGCAACAATAAACTATCAATCGTCAATCTGTTCGCATTTTTCTTCTTCTTGTTCTTCTTTTGACCTGTAACGCTTTGTATCGCTTCTTAGGTCCTCCTCCTCTCGTTCCTCCCTTCTTCTTATTCACACACCTTCCTTCTCCCTTGTTGTTTACCTGCACCAATAAATTATCAATCAATCAATCGTCAATCTGTTCGCATTCTTCTTCTTGTTCTTCTTTTGACCTGTAACGCTTTGTATCGCTTCTTAGGTCCTCCTCCTCTCGTTCCTCCCTTATTCTTATTCACACACCTTCCTTCTCCCTTGTTGTTTACCTGCACCAATGAATTATCAATCAATCAATCATCAATCTGTTCACATTATTCTTCTTGTTCTTCTTTTGACCTGTAACGCTTTGTATCGCTTCTTAAGTCCTCCTCCTCTCGTTCCTCCCTTCTTCTTATTCACACACCTTCCTTCTCCCTTGTTGTTTACCTGCACCAATAAATTATCAATCAATCAATCATCAATCTGTTCGCATTCTTCATCTTCTTGTTCTTCTTTTGACTTGTGCATAACGCTTTGTATCGCTTCTTATAGGTCCTCCTCCTACACATGTATTAATAGTTGTATAATCACACTCTGTCCTGCCTGGGGGTTGGGATGGCATGTTCCTCCCTTCTCCCTTGTTGTTTACCTGCAACAATAAACTATCAATCAATCAATCAATCATCAATCTGTTCGCATTCTTCTTCTTCTTGTTCTTCTTTTGACCTGTAACGCTTTGTATCGCTTCTTAGGTCCTCCTCTCGTTCCTCTCTTCTTATTATTCACACACCTTCCTTCTCCCTTGTTGTTTACCTGCAAAAATAAATTATCAATGAATCTTTTCAGTATTATGTAGCATCTAAGTAGACATCAGAGCGACTTATTTCTGCCGGGAGGAATTTCTCGGCACAGCAGAGCCACGCGGGCGAGGTAAACACAAGCCGGGCCGCCGCCTCCTCCACACCGACACAATGGTGGGTCTCTACGCCTCCTGCCTTCGTTTGTGCTGCATGGAGTCCTTGAGGCTGACAGTGATACTGCAGGCGATGGGTGTGACGGAGCCTGGGTGACGGGGAGGTGTGAGGTGCGGGCCCGTCCCCTGCGTCACGGCCTGCAGGAGCCCCGCGCCCCCCGGCTGGCCGAGGCGCGGGTCAGGCAGGAGTAGTGATGGTAATAGGCAGAGAGGAGTGGGCTAGGAGGCTAGAGAAGGAAAACGGGGCGATCTGCATTAGAACATTTTCTGCTGGACTGTGAAGAATATACAGAAATAAGACAAAACCAAAACTTTACACAACACAGAAAACCAAAGCAGAGACTACTTAATAGCCGATATACTAGTGTTTCAACCATTAACTCTGGAAGAAGTTGAAGACAGAAAAAAATGTGTCACAACAATATGGAACAGAAAAAAAAAAAAAAAAAAACTAAAAGACAACAACGCCAATCAAGAATCAAGACTAAGACATAAGTGGGAGCCGTTACAAAGGCAATCCCACACCTACTACTGGACTGGGCTGCAGGGCGTGGCGGACAGGGAACCCCGTGTTTGGACTGACGTGATCCACAGAGCCCTCCAATGCACTGTGTCGGCAAACGCGGGTCAATTAGTTTTGGGTTCCTCAAGTATCAATATAAAGCAAGTTCCCACAATTTTGAGAGTAGTCATCGGCTGCAGGGCGTGGCGGACAGGGAACCCTGTGTTTGGACTGACGTGATCCACAGAGCCCTCCAATGCACTGTGTCGGCAAACACAGGTCAATTAGTTTTGGGTTCCTAAAGTATCAATAGAAAGCAAGTTCCCACAATTTTGAAAGTAGTAATCGAATTTGCACTCGTCAACCACGTTTCATGTTGAAGGATAAGATTAGTGGAGTGGCAGGTGGAAGGAGGGAGAGAGAGTTGTGCTTGGGCATCAGTGCAGATTTCATAACTTTCTACAAACCTCAAATTTTACACTGTGATGCTTTGTACTATAGATTTGACAGTGTGCCATGTCAACATTATATATGACACCAGATGACTTTTTATAGCCATGTATTATTTTTTTTGTTTTGCAGAAGTAAATAGTTAGTGAGTTTACTGAATCCCTTCAAACAACGCCAAACATTCCTCTCTTCATCCCACCTGTGGCACTAACTAGTCTTTGTTGTCCTGCTGTGCAAATCTCAGTCAGTACTTTTTTCCTCACTCGTGCCCACATTCCATTCTTCTGTCATTTCCTGCCCTCCCTTTTCTCTCCCTCCATTTCTTACATCATTCCCTTTTCCCTCCCTCTTGTACAGTCTGTGGCAGTACCAACCCCCATCAACCCCAAGCCGTTCCTAAACCAGCTGACGGGGCAGGCAGTGGTGGTGAAGCTCAAGTGGGGCCATGAGTACAAGGGCATCCTGGTCTCCGTTGACAGCTACATGAACCTGCAGGTAAGTACAGTACAGTCCTCCATTTGATTTATTTATTCATTTCCTGGCTCAGAACAACATGCTTCTTTCCACGTTGCACCTAGGGGCCTTCATGGTGCAGTGGTTAGCACACTTGGCACACAACTGAGAGAGCCCGGGTTCGATTCCCAGGTGAGTGGAAAAATTTGAGCGGCTTTTCCGATACCCTACGCCCCTGAAAACCCAGCAGTGAATGGGTACCAGGTATTAATCATGGGTTGTGTCTCATCTCCTGGGATCTGTTCCCTTCTCCTATATTCCTTCTCCTTCGGTCTCTCTCCGGCACATGACCACAGATGTTGCGCCGACTAAATGAAACTTTCCACATCGCACCTCCCTCCTTGCGGCTGTTTCCCTCTCACCTACTTTCATGTCTAGATATTTCCTTTTTTCCTCTCTCCTTCTACTTTCCTATCTCTCTCCTTCCTAGACATGCAAGATCTTACTGGCGCTTCCATTGTCATTCTTCTTTCCCCCATGGTCAAACATTTTCTGTCGCCCTTTCCTTGCAGTCACCGTAACAAACCGCCACCTCTCTCCATCTCCTCACAGTTGGCCAACACTGAAGAGTATATTGAAGGACAGTCAACAGGCAGTCTGGGGGAGGTGCTCATTCGCTGCAACAATGTCCTCTACATCCGAGGGGCAGAGGACGAGGACGAGGAGGAGGGCCAGATGAAGGAGTAGAGGGGGATGTAGATGTAAAAAGAGAGAGAGAGAGAGAGAGAGAGAGAGAGAGAGAGAGAGAGAGAGAGAGAGAGAGAGAGAGAGAGAGAGAGAGAGAGATAATTGAGGGGTTCATTCCATTAGCTCAGTAACCAGTTTATAAAGGTCTCGGAGTATAATTATTTTTCTCAACTTGTCATTATAAGGAATAAATAGAGGTTGATGTGAGTTGTGGTGATGGATATGAACTTGATGTGTGTGTTCTCATGTGTCACAGGTGGTGAATGTTTCCTGATATGAATGTGAGTTAAGCTGCTTCACCACTTTATTTTTTTCTTTAGCCAACACTATTTAGGGATTTTGAGGATAGACAAGTATCATGTTAGCTATAATTTATATTTGCCCTTCATCCATTTTTTTTTTTTTTTTTATAATGAAATAGCAGTTCATTTTTCATTAGTACAAAAGCCAAAGAATTCAGTCGTTCATAAAAAAATTGAGAGCTATTAAGGGAAAGAATGAGCCATTACTTTTTATCTCAAAATAAATGTACAAGTGTTTTTTAAAGGTAGTGTTTTATTCACCACCTGGAATACTATGGGATTGAGTCCAAGAATGTGAAATTATGGGGAGGCATAGGCTGAGTGGTCCCCATGCTAGTGTGTTGATCCTGAGACCCACATTCAAGTCTTGCTGACACTTTTCAGCCATCATCAAGTGGCCAAAGACAACCCACAGGCTGTCCTGATGATCACCTATCAACCTGAATGTAACAAAAATTCACTTCTGAATTCTTACTATCTTGATCCTCAGAGATACATTACAGGAAACCTCACTGTTTGACTGGGTTGCATTCCTAAATGAATCCCTCCCTGCCTGCTGGTTTCCAAGTTACTACCATTATGTCATTAACCATGCTTGCTTTGTGTCTGAAACTTAACCGTCAGAGGCCTTGTGCCTTCCTTCACATACCCTCCCCAAACCTACATCCTCAACCTCCTCTGGGGCTCCATGATCTCTCTTTTTCCCTTTTCTTCAGTGTATTACAAGACTGGGAAGACAAAGGATCCACGGCTGCCCCAAAGGTGCAGGTTGCTCAAGGGTGATGTGATGATGTACTTGTTCAGTGGGGCTAGACATTTATTTGCTTGAAGGCGATGCCAGGATTGAGAGAGTCATTGCCCATTTGGTCTCCTACTGTTAGTCTGTGAATATGAAACTTGGTCAGGGAGGCTTTGAAGGTGGTGTAGATAGCGGAATCTTGTGCAGTGCAGGAGGAGGTGTTCTGGTATGTCAGGATGTGGGGGGCACCATGGACAGTGTAGGTCTTGAATTGGTGTAGGTGGACATTCAAGTGTGTGTGGCCAACCTTGAGGCAGGTATTGCAATATCTGGGGGTTCAACTATAAGAGCAGGTCTGTCAATGCTGGGTAGGTGTGTTTGTGTAGTATCATAAATCTCAAAATTTTAGGGAGCAATATTGATTGGAGGGCAGTACCATCTTGTAGTCAATGTAGTGGCATAATTGTCACTCAACCAAACATGTGATTCTAGTTTTGAACATATTTTTTTCTTACACCATCATGAACCTCCATGTTTGCACTGTTCTTCAATCTTTTGTAATTTTCTTTTTTCATGCTAGACATTCCAAATCTTCCATTCAGATTCCTGCATATTCACAGCGTTCATACTTTGATCAGCCATTATAGACCATTACAATGTTTTCACAATTTCCCTTAATACCAAGAACCCTGAAGAGTTAAAATATTTATTTAATCTTCACATAAATACATACATTATTATTCCACATACAGGTAAAATTAATGCTAAGATACTCAAAAACCATGCTACAAGTAAAAATAACTCTGGAGTCAGCCAGATTAAAGAATTACAATGAGGATTTATAAAGACTGATGACATAATGACACTTGTTAGACAAACATTTCTATTCAATACACTTTATTCCAACACAATCATTGACACCACCAATGGTTCCATAAAAGAAAAAGATGACTTACAATGGTACCTCAGCATTTACTATTGGGATTTCACTGTTTAAACTATTCATGATAACTGTGAAAGTGTATGTAACAACGGAAATTGTACTGTCAATGATCTGCACAAACATCAGTAATAATGCTTTAGATGTTACACTTCAAAAGCTTGTAATATATTACTGGGTGACATAATGTATTACTGTACAGCCAAGAGCAGATCTGGATCAGAAAATACTACAACTAAATACATGTGACAGAGCTGAGACATTAAACTCCTAGTAATTATTTCATGTACTGCATCAAAGTTTAGTCTATACTGGAAGAAAGAAAACCATATCAGAAAAAAAAAAACTAATATTAGCCTATTAGCTTAACATGTCAGGCAAATTTCTTAAAACATATGAAGATGCAAAACTGCAAATCTACTTTGAATGTTATGTTATTCACTGACTAGTTACAAATGGAATGAGTTTAAACAGAGCCACAGGAAGTTTGACAATGAAATTAATAGGGCAACAATAAGACAATGAAATAAATGAGATGAGACTTCAAAGTTTGCACTGCTGTCTACCAGCCTAAATAAGTAAAATGAAGGGAATTTTTTGTCATCTTATTTGGTTAAGACATAACAAAGCTATTCATTGTAAGGCCATGAAAATGATCTTTTCCTCCTGTAATAAATCACATGAGATGTTGAAAGCTTCATCTTACATCTCTTAAATAATAAATCTCAAAGAATTTATGAATAACACTGCAAATATATTATATCTGATGATTTAATTTAAATTAAGAGTAATGAATCTTTAATTAGGTGCAGAGAAGTACTATTTGCCTGCACAAAATACATTAAATGGTTCCAAAAAAATAGTCCTGCCATCTGCTCATACCACTGTAGAGATCCTTTTCTTTATCTTCTTCCACCACTTATTTATGCATTCCTGCTACTATTGCCATGATCATAATCATGTCTGCCACCATGCTATTGAAGCATATTTCACATCTAATCTAATTATATAATGCCCATAATTCACCTCATCATGTGACTGATATTCCACAATCTATTCATATAATTCCATCACCATTTTTGTTGTACTTATCTTCTTTGTGCAACCAAACCATTCTTCTTCAACTACCACACAACTTATAATCCTACCTTAGCCATGCTCTGTCCAGCTTTTGTTTCCTCATTTATCTCAACTGTATAATTATCATGAGGAAAAAGAAAACGTGTAATACCACGTCTCCCATCTGTTATGTTCATTCTTGTCAAAAGATTTAACCAAACATAAAGTAAAGATGAAGACAAGCAATAAAAAAATATATCAACATTCTTTTGCCCTTATAGCTCAATGGTCTTTGTTTAATGCTCATTTTTTTTCCTGATTTTTATGATGTTATTCCAACTCATAAACATGCATACTATAAAAAAAAGCTAACAAAATGATAAACACATACAATGTGTTTAGGATATTCAATAAAAAAAAAAAAAAAAAAAAAAAAAATCAACAAAGAATGGAGTATTCTGTCACCTCTATTTATAACATCAACTGTTGAATAAATATTAGTCACTCACTTCAGACACATAACAGAGAAAACCAACTCAATGCACTCCATTTACAGCACCCTGATAATGGTTGATCAAATAATCTTCCACACACACACATGAAAAAATCTTCCCATTTTACCTTTACAGGACACTCAATGTTCATCACAAAATAACAACATATCTCTCCCCTTTCATTTATAAAGATCACATTTCCAATCATACACGACAGACACAGCTCACCCACTGGTGCAAGTGGCCCAGGAACACACAACTTCTGTTTCCAGCAACTCAACCTCCACAACAAGGCTGTCTGGGGCAATCAACCAAACTGTTTAAAAATGATTCAGTTTCTCCTTATACCTTTGTACATAATTTCCTTCGGTGTATTTGTCACACTCACATTTCTGAGGGATGCACAGCCACACGCCTTATATGGAATCTATTTGTACATATATTTGTAATGTCCTTATACAAATAATTCTTTACAACTTTGATATTCATTCTACAAAATTATATAATATCAACTTAAACACTTAACAATATTGTTGAGTACTGAAGATCTGTAAGTAAATGAACAGGTTCCTATTCTAGCAAAAGAACAAAACCTATTAAAACTTAATAGAATTTCCTATAAACAAACAATAAAAACACACACACACACACATTCACACATTCACACACACACACACAAGGGACTTTAAGCCACACACAACAATAATTTGTACCACGTGCCAAAGCTTTCTTTAGTGACAACTCTTTTAACTTTCAACTCTGGCTCTCATCTGGGTCTGACTCACTGTCCTTGACAAAAGGAATGAGTTGAATGCCACTTGCATCTAGATACTCACTTTCAAGTAAGAAATTTGAACCCCATCTTTTCACTTGTTCTGCTTCTGAAAGACCAAAAATATTTCCATACCAGTGGTTTGCCAAGGGTAGCTGATTCATGTCCAGGTAATCTTTGCACTCACTTCTAGTATCAGGTGACACTTGACACCTGTCCTCTGTAATCAGTCTTAATGAAGATGGGTCTGGGCAGGGTTCCATAGTTCTTCTTCTAAGAGTACTATCTCTAGAGGACCCTTTGGAACAAGAAGGTAGACCCTCCATGAGCTCAATAGTTATTCCTTTATCATTCGGATCTGCAGTGTTTTCAAGATTTGCAGCACAGCAAGGTATGCAGTGAGTTATTCTGCTTTTCAGATGAGTGAGCAATGTGCTGCAAGCATTACACTGTCCCAACAAAAACCTTCGCCTAAAAGCAGGCACAGGTGGCACTGAAGACAGCCACAAGATACACAGCACCAGCACCAGGACAACTATGCAGCATGTCAGAGTCACCACCAATGGCCTCTTCAGGGCGGACTCAGAAGTCTGCATCTGTTGGTACAAGCTACTCAAATCAAGAACAGACTCAAAATGATATAAGTGAACACTAAGTTCCCTTCTCTGTTCACTTATTTTATTGTGTTAGTTGTTTGGGATGAGACAGATGGACAAAACATATAATGGGGCACAAAATATTGGATTTTCATTCACTTCTACTCAGTGATGGGCACGGTTCCTCTAGTCCACTAACCACTAATTAGCGAAGCTAACTTTTTCGTTACCTGATTAGTGTTTTCACTAATTTTGGAAACAGTTAGCGGACCAATTAGCTTCTGCTAAATATAGTTCCTCCTCTGCTAACTTTAAGTCCACTAAAAAATTAATTCAGGTTTGTTCTTGTCCATTGTGGGCAGAAACAACACCAGTTGAGCCACTTAGGGTAATGCATCTTCCATTTCCAACTCTTTGAACTCAGGATTTAATAACAAGAATTTGACATTTTCCACCTGACAAGAAATAAAATCATCATCTGATTTTGTCATGCTATACCTTTCTGGAAAGCTCTATGTCTAAGATACAACATATTGAAATTTCAGGTCACTAGGTCTATCTTTAATGGTTTTAAAGCCAAAATACTAAACCGAAGCTAAATCCATATAAAAAGTTAGCGGTTAGTGTTAGCTTCCACTAATTTCTGCATCACTTTAGTGGTTTAGTGTAAGTGAAGCTAACTTTTTAGTTAGGGGATTACCAGTTAGTGAAGCTAACTTTTCGGTTAGCGGTGCCCACCACTGCTCCTACTTTTGTAATCTCTCAACAGGCTATAGTATGCATATTTCTTTCAACTTCTGAAACTCTGAAGAAATGTGCAGAAACTTTCCTTACCTCTGGAACCTTGATGACAGCAAACAGCCCTGGGCCCTGACAGTGGCATTTGATGGCCCTCCTCCCCCTGTGAGTCTGGCCACCCAGCGTGTTGCACCTGCCCAGGTTCCACAAGACAGGCTCACCCACTGAAGTCGGCACCTTAGCACCACCACATTTCTCATTCCTGTACGTTGTATCATCCTCTTTCAAACTTTGACAAAAGAGATTCCATTTATTACATTTACACTATAATCAGTGTCACTTAACCTGGTGCAGAATTTCTTTTAGGTAGTGACTAGCGGACTTGGCATCATTGCTTGGGTGATGGTCTCTTGCGCTCATTGACCCATTCTTAACTTGTTCTAACTTACAGCCAATTGACCATGTACTCCTAGCTTTAACCTTTTTGAATTGTAAGGTACTGTACCAGATTATATTGATTAAGATGAATTCAATTACGGTAATTCTTTATTATACAATGTGTGTGTTTCAAACTATTAAAGATAAATCTCAATGACATTTATAACAAACTAATTAAGTTGTAACTGCACATAAAAGGACAACATCCAGCAACTGAAGAGGAAAGATTGATATTTGGAAGGCCTGTGAAGGCTGGATTTTTTTTCCTTACTTCTACTGCTACTTATACAAAATGTCAGTTTACAGTCTACACAATGTCCTTCACTGACTCATCTGTTACAAGATTCTTGGTGTTTTTTGTTCTGACTTAGTCATAAGGTGTAGTGAGGCTACATAGTCATAATGTAAACATTGGCTTAAGGGGCCATATTTATGATAATTTCATCATCATCATCATAGTTATGATAATTTACCCCAAAATTGCTCATTTTATATTTTTCATCTATCCAGATAGAGGAACTTGTGCAGTAATTGGTGATGTAACTCAAATATTCCTACGAGGTTTAGTTCCTTCTGTTTTAAAGAGCTTTTTGTCATTTTTAACACCCTCGGGCAGCCCCTCTGGTGATTTAAAACCTCAAAGAAAATAGTTTTTTTTAAACCACCATAAGGAAAGATTTCAAGTGTACATAAATTTCATACCTGTCTGTAGTAACATTTGGGTCAAAGTAGGACCAGTTCAAAGTGAAGTTTTCAGTGAACGCAGTCACATTCTCCTCTGTGGGTACCATCACCACCACCTCCACCACTGGGCCACTCAGGTTGTGGTCAAACACCCATCCACTGCTGCGGGTCACCAAGGGAAAGTTAATCTAATATCTTTTTGAGATAAATCCTGGCTTATCTCTGTCTTTGAATATGATAAATACTTATGTAAATGTCAAACTTTGATGGTTCTGTCTACTTGTATGTTAAACCCCAATGGATTCCATCAATCAATGGGATCATATACATACCCATACGGGCACATTGGCTTGCCCACCCTATGATGCCATCCCCAGTGATCACCCTGTGCAAGTCTCCATGAAGGTCCCCTTCCCATCCTAAGTACCTCATGGCAGGATCCACTGACTTGCTCAAGTCATGAACTTTGTGGGAATCCCCATGACCTTTTCCACTCAGGACTGTCTCCTAGAGACAACCTCTGCATGTCACTATTTAGCTTTCAAGTCTCACAGCCATACAGAAAGATGGGGATAACATGTAACATGAAGATCCAGATCTTTGTCCTTCTGCACAGGCATCTACAACATTATATATGCATGCTGAGCATGTCATAACACTGTGGGCCAAGCTACAGTAATCTGCCGTAAGACTTCTTGACATAATACTTTGTTGTTTTGCACTGCACTTCTAAGGTATGTGATATTTTCCAAGATCTTGAAGGACTGGTTCACTACTGGAAAAAATAAAGCGTCTCCTTGAAACATCTCTTTTTGTGTGTGTTGTTGATGTTGCTGTTGTTGTTGTTGATAATTTCCCTCTACATTGGAGCTTGTATTCGTAAGACAAAATTGTCATCACCATCAGGAATGCTAAAACTTTGAAATTTCCATCTTTGAAATTATAAAAAGGAAAACTAGACTTCACAGATTGTTTAACACTGACAACACTTGTTGATCCACTGTGAGGCATACAAATAGGCCTCTCCCCAAAGACCCTACCACCCTTCTTCCTTGCAATGCCCTTTCTCTTATCTCCCTCCATACCACCATGCTTACACATAACTGATCCAAGGTACTTAAACTCATTAACCTCCTCCATTTCTTCACCATTCAAAATTATTTTGCATTCTTTTCCACATTCAATTCCCACTCTATATGGGCAACAAAACCTACAACCTCACTTCTGCTCCGCTCACAAACCATCACTTTACTTTTGTTGACATTTGCTTCCAGCTTTCTTCTTTTACAGACACTCAAAAACACTGACCAAATTTTGTAAGTCACTTTCATTTAGTGCAGATTTACTGCACATCTTTCATTAACATAAAAAAAAAAAAAAAAAAAAAAAAAATGCAACAGGTGTGTTAGCTTACGTAGTGTTAGTGTTGTTCATCCTCCCAACAGGGATTCTCTTCGGGTCCAAGAACACAAAGGCACCGACACGCACCCTCTTTCTGTCTCCTTGTGGCATCACCACTTTCAGGTGCAATCTGGAAGGGAGACATTTATATCTACATATGTTTCTCCATCTATATCTATCTCTATGACTAGGAGCCATATGCATGAATAAATAATTTCATGAAGGACAACTAAGTGAAGGGATGATAACTATAGCAAGGGTTTATCATAGGGTCAGTTAGCAACCAAATGATTCTTGGGAGCTGAACAGTCATCTATGACTCACTTCATAAGCACTTATGTGGAGAATATGGAATCACTTGACACTAACGATGACTTTGAGATAGTAATTCAGGGGTAGATACCCAAATGCGTGCTTTAACTATCCCCTGGCACCTTATCTGCCATGGTGCTGCACCTCTGCCTTAACTTCCGTACACACTTTTCTGTCATGTGCTGTATCCCAGCCACACATATGATGACAACTGGACTCTGCCATACTCATTGTATCTCCTGTGGCCAATCAAAGCTCCTGTCTGAAGCATGTTCTAGGAAACCTCAACCAATCAAAAATGATAAACACTTATCTGACTTACTTGTACAATCATACAATAAGCATCATATCTGACTTACTTGTACAATCATACAATAAGCATCATATGTCACACACCCCTTTACAGCCCTTCAAGACCCCCACACAGCACAGCAGCACCAACTCACCAGCCTACAAATGAAAACACAAAACAGAAGCACCATCCCAAACACTTAGAAAGAATAGAAAAATAATTAGTTTTACTCAATTCTCTCTTTCTGTTTATATTCTTCTCTAATCTTGGCTGCCCACTTTAAAAAAAAGAATGCTTCAAGTATTAAGTATCTGAGTATTGAGGCCAAGCACAACTTAAGTGTGTTAGCTTACAACCTTCTTTCTGATTGTCAGTGCTGATTCTGCAGGGAGTGTTCTACTGATTATCTTTTTGCCTTACCAACTGATTCTTGGTCACCTTCTCTTTTGGAGCTTCAGTGAAGCTTTTGCTGTTACCTTAGAAATATTAAGATCTTTCAACAGAGTTTGGTACAAATCTTAGCCCTCCAATGGATTTTATTTCTCCATACTTTTGTACCTAGTTCTTTCTGGCCACTCTGTTTCTGCTATACTAGATGGTGATTCTTTTATTCTTTGAATCTATAAACAGTGGCATTCTACAGGGCTCTGTTCCACCACCCAGTCTATCTATCATTCATGGGGAGGTGGTGGTTGAGTGGTCAGCGTGTGGGCATAGTGTCCTGGAGGACCCAGATTCAAGTCTCTCATGCCGACCACATGCTGTCCAGATGACCACCTGTCAGTCTGAACTCTAGCAAAACTCTAAAAAGAGGATCAAATTTAACAGTGAGGGGATCCATGAGCCAAGCAAGATGGTACCACTATAAAACACTTGCCTGCGCCATTAATGGGCTGGGACCACCATCAAGAGAGCCTACTGGCACTATAGGCTGAATGTAAAAAGAAAAAAAGTGATCTTTCCAAATTGTCCATCCTATCCACTTTCCATACTTACACATATTTCAAGAGAAAAACACTCTCAACAGGACTTGTACTACTCAAGGCTGGATGGTACAGATGGTTCATCTCTGACTTTGGGATTATTTCAGATTGGGGCATGTCACCATCCATCTTGCTGCCTTGCTGCACACAACTTTCTACTACAGTTCATCCTAATGCTTTCTAACTTTCTAATGCTAAGGTAATCAGTATCTTCATTTGCAGAGCAGTGGTTAGCGTGCGTAGATGTGAATCCACTGTTGACGTGAAGCTCACCCAGCTGTTCATCCTCCCTTTTGGGCTGGTCAGTAAATGGGTAGCTGGGAAAACCCAGGGAAGTTAAACTTTGACAATCCCAGACTTCACGCTGGCCCATGTTTCAGGGTTCTTCCCACCACAAGCCCAGGGGGCCAATGTGATGGAGATGATCACTGCAGCCATGTGCAACCAAAATGCATGCCCCCAATTTTACCTTCACTTCATTCTTTTATAACATTCCCTGGTAAACTCTGAAACAGCCTTCCATCACCTAAATTTCCTCCTTCCAATTACTTGAATACATACTTTATTTTTTTTTTTACTATGGCACCAGTAAGCTATCTTGGTGGTGTGTGGTGGTCAGTTCCAGCTTGTTATGGTGCAGGCAAGTGTTTACAGTGGTGCCATCTTCCCTGGCTTATGCTGCTCCCTGAAGCTCATCTTTGATCCTCTTGTTTATAGAGAATCTAGAGTTTGACTTGCAAGGTGGTCTTCAGGACAGCATGTGGGTAGTCTTAGGCCACTCAGTGATGACTGAAACTTTCCCAGCATGTTTGTAGTAGTGGGCAGGACACAAACCTGCATCCTCCTGGATGCCTTGCCTGCACACTGACCACTCAGCTGCCACCTTCCCAAGAGAAGAGTATCATGACACCTCTTAAACCTCTTTTAGACAACACTTTGATGAACATTTTGTTTTCCTTTTGTTGGAGGAAAATTCTTTCAGGCCCTTTTTGAGTTCAATTTTTCTGAAAAAGAAGTTGAAGCCATAACAAGAAAAAGAACCTCTCACACAGCCCTAACTTACAGTGCAGCAACTTGAATCAATAAGGCAGGCCCCATTCTCTTTGTATGGCCTGTAAAGCACCTGGCCGAGGCATAAAGTGTTGTAGAAAAATAAGGTACCATAAAAAAAAATTCAGTATTTGCTCCCTGGAACATCCTTAGGATAGGAAACAACACCAGACTCACCTCTTCTTTGGGTGTCCTTCAGAATATTCTATGGTGATGTTTGCCACCTCCTGCTGGGCTGGGATGTCCGTTCGCCACAAAGACAAGTCATCCAGTTCACTGGGTCCTCTTACATCCATCTCAAGACTTAGGTACATTCTTATCAGTGGTTCCAGCTGCCATGTGTCCTGGAGGGGGTGTACAATAACTGTACATGCAATATGTAAATGTAATGTATTGCACTTTGCAATTGTAGTGCCTCCTCAAAAATCCTTTCACGTATGAGAAGTCTCAGGCTTGTAGTAACATGGTGTGAGTAAGCCCCCATTACATGGCAGCCTGGACCAGACCCTCGTTCCTTCAGCCAATTATTCAAAATGCTGAAAATCAACTGTAGTTTCTCATATTTTCTTATAATTTTCCAGAGATCAGAATCACAAGAAATTAATAAAAATGGAAACATTTCCCGAAATGAGCATGCCTGGGATGACTTCAGAACCACACAAATGGCATTTTAAAACCATAACCAATGACAGGAATGTATTCCCATATCAATAATGAGCTCCCAATATTCACAGAGATGAAGGACTCTAGATGGACATCTATTGCAATAGCTAAATAATTAGTAAATTCAGACTATTAATATTTTCCTCTTAACTTCAGAAAATAAGCCCAAGCCCTCATTGTACCATCTTAACTAAGACTTGCAAATCTTTATTGTAAAGATTAAAGAGGAAAAGGAACTTAAAATATTTGTTTTGCAATACACTTGACCATTCTTTAATTTCCTTACATTTGCTGCTGTATTTTCTACCTTTGAAACAAAAATGAACAAATTAGAAAGGATCATAAATGTTTAACAAGTACTAAAGGAGCATTTTACATGATGTAAAAACAGTATGTGCTTCTGTGGCACAGTGGGCAGCATGCCTAGCTATGGATCTGTGGGAATGGGTTCAACCCTAGCTCAGGGCAGTTAGCGCACAGTTCATCCAGCTGCTAATCCTCCATTTTGGGCTGTTAATAAATGGGTATCTGGGGAAACCTGAAGAGGGTAAACTGTGGTAACCTGGACATCACACTTACCATGTATCCTGGGGTAATGGGTTTTTACCCGCCACTTGCTCAAGGACCAACGAGACTGAGCTGAGCACTGAGGGCAGACACAGCTTTGTGTGTGGTGCTGTCGACTATACTTAACTTTGATAAACATTAAAAGTATGCAGCCCATCTACTTACATTTATTGCTGTTTTGTTCCAGATTTGGTCAAGCAAACCCAAGAACACCTGGGAGTCCACAGGAGGGGCGCTGAGCCTAAACAAATACTTCACTTGTTCCTGGATGAGTGTGTGTTCCCAAGGGTTCAACTTTTCTTCCCTTGCCCCAAACAGCTGCCCCAGCTCCTCCATGATAATGTTGGGGTCCATGGCAACATGAAAGCCTTTCTTCAGGTAGAGCATCGGGGTTCTCTAAGTGAGAAAACTTCAATTATTAGGTTTTTCAGACACAATTTCAATGTCCTGTAGGAGATCAGGCACCAGTGAATGATTGCCTTCTCTTATAAGACAAATATTTGAAATCATAAAAATCAAAGTAATGTCTCTTTGCTGATGACAACAATAAATGTAATTATTAAGTTTAATGAGTACAATTCTTTTTTGAATGTACAGGACCATTTAGGTGCTGGTTATTTTAACTTGTCAGATCTAATTTAACTACCAGCATTTTTCTCCTTATGATTTTCAAGTGAAAACTCATCTTGCGTAACGTAACAACACTAAACAATGGTTTCACTTGATATTGAGTTTCTTACAAGAAAACGTCCTCATAAAAGTAAAACAAATAACCATGTAAACTAAAATATGATTAAAGCAAAAGAAATAACTTAAATAAAAAAAAATTGATTTAAATAAATAAATCCAATATCCAATTTAAATCAAATAAATTGATTATTACTTTTATTTTTATTTAAATCATGTTTTTTTCCAACCCTGTCTTGATGCTTACATATCTACCTTTCATAATTCTCTCAAGTGACCCTATAACCTGCCTCCCCTTTGATGACCTCTCCCTCCCTCTGCACTCCATGCTCCTTTGCTTTGAAATTTTACCAAATATTTAGCATCCTCCAGCACCTCTGTCAACCTCCATCCCAAGGCTGCTTCACACCTAATATACTTGGTCTACATTTTAAAGTGTTACTTATAATTGTTTTTTTCAGAAACCATAATTTACTATTTACATTATTCACTTAGGTACTGCTTTCTTCTCCTGCAGCTTCTGATTTTTGTAACTCACTTGTGTCCAACACCTCTGAGTGGAAGGAGTGTCAAAGTCCTGACAATTACATTTAATAATTTCTTCAAGCTTAACTACAATACTTTTCAGATCTCACATATCTCCTTCAACTAGTGTTATGAAAATTATGTTGACAATACTTGCTGATGAATAAGAATGCCCAACTACTTTGAATAGAGTCAATGACCTGCATACATTACTTGTATTAGGTTATGAAAAGGTTGATAAACACATCCGTAGTAATCTGCCTCAGCCCAGACAGCAGTATTGTTGTAGTCTTGCTTGCATTCCCTTCTGCTGACCCCTTCAAACCCCTGAGAACAGTTAGCGAAGGCTGTTTTGCCCACCTGAAAAGAAATAAACAAAGCAAGATGAAAGGGCAACCATAGCCATGCAAACCTATATTACTGACTATAACAAAATGATGATCCTCATCTACCCCCATTTCCTGTAAATGTATGATGGGGAGTCAAGGTAAAAGAAATAAATGGGAATTGTTACATCAGTGGAAAACATTACCTGGTGAATAGAGAGTGTTACCACTGGAGAAGGAAAGACTGTCCAGTATATAGAAGGAATCATTAAAGAAGTCAAGATTGCCCAATGGAAATGGCACTATTGCCTGCTACACCCTACAATACTGACCTAGGACCACATCACTCTCCCTGAAACCAAAAGCTATCTCACAATCCATAAGGGCCTTAGGCAAACAATGTTTTTCATGATAAAAGAAAATGCTATCCTGATCAATTCCTTCTGCCTTAACAACCTTTCCCATTTTAGCCTTGCAGTCATCAGCTCTCTTGCTTCTCTTGCATGCTTGCACACAGACCATCATCATACCTTGCCACTGCTGAGGTCACATTCACCCGATTTTGATGCCAGCTTTACCGACAAATATTATCTACAGAGAGCAAGTATATGTGTGGCCAATAATGAAAGCAAGTGGAATGCCAATGTAATAACAGTCCAAGTTCAACAATCTAGGCAGATAAAATAAGAGTAATGTAGATCCCTGAGAACTGCCTGTATTGCAAAGAAGGATAATGAGTTTGTTTAAGTTTGACATGGCTAGGAGAGGTAATGAGTTAAGAAATGGCAGATTGTCAATTAAAACAGTATCATATATTGGTTGCTTGGAAAGTAAAGGCTGAGTTGACAGAGTACCCATGAGTGAGGCAGGTATCTGTGAGAGGACAACAAACTGTGAAACTGTGTGAACAATTTTAGATCACTTCAGTGGGAGTGGAGATGTGGGGTGAGGACTTCAACATGCAGGGGCAGAATAAAAGAACAAAGATGACTCAAGACCTACACAGCCACCCTCTTGATAAATGAACTTTAAAGAACAGGCATTTAGATGGATACAACAAACAGAGGCATTAAATCATATGAAAGAGATACAAGCAAGCTAATAATTAAAGGGACTAAGGTTAGGTCAGTAGGTTGAAAAGTTGGATCTTATGATATGTAGTGTAGTAGTTGTTTCTCTATTGAACAGGTGCCATTAACAAGACCAGTAAGCAGTGGTTCCCAAACTATTAAATGTAACATCCTCATTTGTTTTTACATTATCCTCATGCCATTTTAGTGTCAAATCCAAATCTTTTATGTTTACTCAGACATTTTCATACTAATGACGATAAGATATTTCATTGCATAGCTACCATAGATGAAAAATATATAAAATGTAAATAACACCACTATAAGACAATGTAATTATACACTTTAATAACTTGCTTCTACAGGGATCAAGTGTGACAGATGGCTACAAGCCTCCCAAGGGGTGGGTACACTCTATAATTTGGAAACCACTGGCATAAAGCAAGGTATAATTCATTAACCACTTCACTCCGGCGACGCCGACGTCGGCGTCCAACGGGCGTCTGACAGCGTCACCGTATGGAAAGAGTCAGTCCTCTTCTAAACCTCTTAATCCTCTTCCATTTCCTCTTAATCCTCTTCTAAACCTCTTAAGAGGAAATGGAAGAGGATTAAGAGAAATTCAGAGGAGGACTGAGAGGTTTAGAAGAGGATTAATCCTCTTCCATTTCCTCTTGACTCTTTCCATACTGTGACACCGACGTCTGTGTCACGGATGGAAAGAGTTAAGAAGAAACTATGGGACAGCAGCACAGCATATGGCAATGGAAGTCCATTTCTAGTATGAAGGTAAATAGCATTTACTTCACTGGAGTAAAGCAGAAAAAATAAACCTTAAATGTTTTTGTGTATGGAGAAAATATTTACTAAAATCCATCAAATTAAACAACTAATTGGGCCTAAAACCAACTCACACAGATACATAAATACTGCCACATTGTCAGCAAACTGGTAGAATACCAACAAGTTGCAGATAACTGACTGGCAGACACTCAACAGATAAACAGGAAGACTGAAAAACAGACTGCCAGATTAATTTACTAATTGATTGGTTGGCAACTGCCCCAGTCTATATATATTTTTTTTAATTAGCTGTTTTCAATACCTCTTGTGCAGAAACAACTATAGCAATAGTAGATATAATTACTGGAGTTGTGTGCCAAAATACAGTGCCATCCATCTGTTCAGGGCAGAGTAGCATCCCAGTCTCAAGGTAGTACACATCAGCCATGTCTGAGTTGCACCCAGGAGCCACACACACACTCTGTGTCCTGCTTCTCCGGTCGTCACAGAATTCCCAAAATGTCACTTCACAAGTAACGCTGATTGACTGCTGCAAGGAGTAGCAAAATTATTTTAGTATCAGAAAACACATGCCCAACATCTATAATAGAATATATCATCCTATCAGATCTAAGTGATATGAGTTTAAAAAGTGAGCAGCCAAATTTCCATCTCCTAAGTTACACTGACTACAGTAGTGTCACCTAATATGTGTGACTGTGATCACTGTATACAAATCACCTAATATGTAAGGAGAGTCTTATAATGTATCTAACCCTTTACATTTGAGCTGAACCTCATAGTATGTGATTTAAGGTTCACAGTAAACAAAAAATTACATCCCTCCTTCTAATATGCAACTAACCATTCTAATACTGTCTGCCCTCCCTGCTGTTCTTCCCTACCTGCCAGGCTTAGCTGTTCTATTGAGTCTTTAGCATCCACCGTATTACTGTCTGCTGCAGATATCAACAAAGGGCAGAATAGAGACATTATGGTACCTAAAAAGCCACTCATTAATTAAGAATTCACAGCATGGATTCTGAAACATGGTTCAGTACTCTTCTATATATTAAATCTAGTTGTGGGAAGACTACTATAAAACTTACAAGAGAAATGCAGGTCATAAATATAAATAACTTACTTTAAGGTGGTTGATGTTCAAATGTGATACATTCCACTTAGGTGTTTCCACAACAAAGACAGCACTGTCCACTGGGAAGATCCACTTGATCTCACAGTCTTTATTCCATTTCCAGTCTCCACTGATGGTACAATGGAGAGTGGTGCTGCCATTCTGTGGGATGCAGACACTGATCAAAGAGGAAAAATAATTATATGCACAGTGAGGTGACAAATAGGAGCAGGATAATGGGAAAGGCATAGGAAGGATGGGGCAGCTTGAAGTTACACCTGTATGCTTGTAATGATCATGTCAACAAAATCTAAGATGAAAAGGAAAATAAATATATATGGAAATTGGGCATAAGAATAATAAGAATATGTGAGCATAGGATTCCATCCATAAAAAGATAAAAATATTATTTCTTAAGACAAAGATAATGTCTTGGAAGAAGCTAACGTCTGAAAAGAAAAAGAGGAAAAAATTGAGCTCAGAATAGTTCAAATGAGGCATGAAAATTCTGTCTGGAATGTCAAAGAAGTGCTAATAATTAAAGTTACACATTCAAGTGATTATAAGGATGAAAACTAATACCTTAAAGAAAATGGGAGGCCATTGTAAGAAAATATATGTAAGAATGAGAACTGATGAATGAGGCATGCAAAGGTAACAGCATGAACCAGAGTCCATCTTTATCATGTAAACCCGTTTCCCACAAGGGTACAGTGGGGAGTTGAATGGGCCTTGTGGCCAGGAGCAAAGACAGCACAAACACATGCTCATAATTATGAATAAGAGTGAAACTGTTTTTCATTTTCTTGACAGACACTGTATGGCCTTGTGGACCTCAAGTGGTTGATGGAGTCGGGTATCATACGATATCAATTTCAAAGTTTTGAATTGGAATGACATGTATATGTGTAGTGTGAACCTTATATCTATGGAACCTTTCCTCAACTGAATTATATTTGTGCAACCCATCTCATTTTTGAGCCCCCTCATAAATTAGTACAGCGGTGCACCAGAATTCATGATTAGTTGGTTTAACAAAAAAAGTGTGTAAAATCTGAATCCACAAAAGTTGGGGCACAGATCCTAAGGAAAAAAAGGTAATTGGTTTCAGGCTCATCCAAAAACTTGTCTATTTGTTCCATGTTCCTTGCTCCCTGGCACATTTGTTCAGGAATTTTAATATTAAGTTCATTGGTATAGTTGAACTTCCTAACACCCTACACTGGTCAGGCTTCTTTTCAGCCTTTCTGGTCTCATTTGAAATTCCTGGGAACAAACTACCAAGTTTACTGTGAAGATTTCTGCAAGATAAAATCAAGTCATTCTCTTTGTGGATTTCAACATTATGAAACCCATCTTTTTCAAAATTTGTCCAATGGGAGGAAAGGGAGCAAGCATTCTGTGCATCCTGTTCCTGACTGGCTCTCATTACAAACTTTGAGAATATACATGCCCAAGGCATTCAAATATGGCCATAAGGGTAAAGGCAACCCTGACTACTGAGTAAAGGTTAAGAAGTGCAGTTTTACCAATGAATGGAAGCAAGTAGACAACTAGGTGCTTTAGCGAAAGTTCTGACCACACTCAATATAGCAATGAAGTGATGATTCAGCTTTCAGGCAGACCAGGTGGCTTGCTTTCTGCATGCAACTGATATTTATAGGCAAAAGTAAAATTGCTGAATATTTTTGGGTAGCCACAAAACACAGATTTGCAAGTTGATATGTCATGAAACTTGGTACACCCCTGTTTGCATAAAACAAACACCAATGCCTGTGCCAGACCTTGTACATAGACACACTGAATGGTGTCACCATCACCACCGCCTGAGGGTTTGAATCCACCACCACTCTTTGTGCAGCATTGGTGTCGCCTTGGCTGACCACCACTCTGAAGTCTCCCCTGTCCAGGTCAGGGTTGTACTTGTCTGCCAATAGCTTCATGGTGCAGCTGGTTTCACTGAAGCAGGTTCTGGTGTCATCCATACACCTGGTGTCATTGGGGCATTTGGTGAGACTCTGCTCCATGAACTCAACTGTTATTACACTGTCAACTTTAGATCCTTCACTGAAAAGAAATAAAAAATCAAAGAAAGCAGGTTAATCACCATATGATCCCATTATTTGTAAAGGCAGACTGGGTGTCAAAACCCCTTAATAAATTTTTTTTTTAAATGTAAGAGTGAGGAATGAACTTGTTAAAGCAACATCTTACGAAAATGACAAACTGATACTTTGTACACCATATGTCATCAATAAGATGATGATGCTATTACAGCTGGGTCACTGATGTCAATATGGTTCCAACCCATCAAGACCTGGGCCAAACAAAAGCTTTCATGACAAAAAGGGATACACTGCTGATTCATTCCTTTTTCCTGATGAGGCTCACTATGAGATGTCACCACTGGTATCATTAATTTTTGTTCTACAGTAGAGCCTCCACTTAACACATTTCCTTTTAAAATTTTCCATATGATGCCAGATCTATATTTCGGACACATTTTCCATATAACATGATTACCCTCCACAAAATGCAAATTAAATTGGGGTGTCAAACAAAAACCAGAGCAACAAGTGATGAAAATGTAAAATAAACACTAACGTTTGGAAGGCCACTGAGAAGCATGCATCAGGCAAGAGAGGGAGTCCTTCCTGAACCCACATGGCAAGAGGAACGTGGCAGCTCATTGGTCGATTATATTTTTTGATCATATAGACACACATTGGGAATAGTTAACATTACTTTTCAAATTCAACAATAGTTTATATATCATATGTGTGCATCAGATGCAACTCATTACTTATTCATCCAAAGCTAGCTTTTATGATTTTTATGGTCGCCTCACTATTCTGAGCGGCACTTTGTTTACAAAGCATCACCACTCTCACCGCCTCACTGCTGCCACCTTGTCCTCGCCACCCCATTGCATAACACTATACAGTCATACCTCAGTTTACAAGTTTCATTCGTTCTGGAATTTTGCTTGCAAACCAAAATAACTTGAAACCAAAACGAATGCACGCTGTAGTGCTGAAAACACAATGATCGCACACTAGAGCACAAATGTAAGCAGACACGAGTGCGCAGGTGCTACCCCTGCAAGTGTACAATGTGGACTGAGACCCCATGCCCATTGTTTTCTGCTCTGAGCTCTCTCATCTTGCAGTGAACAAAGGGAACTCATGCTCACGTCTTCAAGCTGTACAAACAGGATGCTCGTACGACGAGTCGCCGCTTGTAAACCAAGGCATTTTTTGCCTGGCAACTATATAAATTTGATCAGTGTCATGAAAAAGGCAAAGAGCAGAGTAATGGAACAGCTGATACTTTTGAAACCACCATCAATGGAAAAAAAATTGTGGTTAGTTTGACTATGGACAAAAATGTTCCCTTGAATAACCTTGAGAAACAGATGCTTCTTAAAAAAAAGTGATTTACACACTGACAAGAACAGTACTTATCATATGGAACAACACTATGATGGCTAGTTTATATCCCTATAATTTTTACATTTATTTCAGTCTTACACTACAAATATCTAGGGAAAATTATGCACTGAAAAGAACTTGGTTCACTCTCACTATTGGTGACCAAATTTGCAAATGAGGCAGGGTAGGGATCAAAAAAGGACAATGACCCTTTAAAAGAGTATTTAGCCTCAGAATAGTTAGGAAGGGACCTAGTTCCTGATCTAATTCTCTTGTAACTCACAAACTTTCCAGTTGTCTCTTTTGACACTAAGTGAGACACAAGATACACATTTATTCTTAACCCAATGACTACCTTCTAAAGGAATAAGAAATAAGATGCAACTCTCATTCATCACTAAGTCATGTCTGAGACGTTCAGTAGCATTTAATCTAAACATACTTTGCATAAAAACCTTGTCTCACCACGAATTTACTTCAAGGGTGTATATTTGATGCTGCCCAATGAACCAGGACACATTGAGGGGCAAAGAGGCTCCAAAGACAGTACACTGCAGCATCAGCTTTCCATCTCTCTCAGTTTTGTTGAGTGGCTGTAGGGAAAAATAAGTTTTAATACTTATGCAAGCACTTCTCTGGTGGGGGAACTTCACCGGTGTAAACACCCAATCAGCGGTTTGCCTTAGTGGAGTCACATACACCAGGCTACTACAAGTTGACTCGGCAGCAGGCAGCTACATTAACTCCCACTACAGCAAGGCCGGCCACACATCGCCGACTTATTCAGACCACTATATCCGAAAGCCTCTACAAAACGAGCTAAGTGACCTTCTGGTTATATCCTTGTCCTGGGGGCCCTAGGGTATGGGATAGGTCGGTGGGCGCTTAGCAGGGTGACCAGCCCATAATAAAAGGCGAGTCGGTGAGTGTGAGTGCGGCCTAGGCGTATTGCATAAAATTAGCAATAAATAATAAAACTAATCTATTTAATCAAAAAGAAAATATCTCTAAGAAATGAATAAACAATGAATGCAAAAAGTCGTTTCAAAACAATAAACTTTCGTGTTATACTAGTGACATAACATCCTGCTCTGAAACTGATGGTTCACTTTACAAAAACTGTCATAATATGCCTAGGTATAAAATTAAAGTCATTATTTACTCACACCAAGCCATATGTTGTCTTGCTTAGTGATGTTGATGGTGACAGAGGAGTTGAGTGCAGCGCTCCAGTCACTCAGGCCAGGGAGAAAGTCTTGCTGTTTCTTGTTCATTGTGAAGTGAAACTCCTTGCTAGTTTTCCAGATAAGTAACAGCAATATTAAAATAATATTCAAACTATTTACAGACAACATCAAAACAGGAATTTTTCAAGCTGTCAATTTATGGAAGTTTAGTGAAGTTACACACTTTTATGCAACTTAAAACCTATGAAGTCCATTTTCATGACTGTGGACCACTAATGTCTAAATATCCATTAAGCACCATGACTAACTGGAACACTATTACATTGGACTCGCCAAATCCGCGGCAATTATAGACTGGCACTGACCCGCGGATTACAAATAACACAACCAATTTTTTTAGAGATACTGGATGGATAACATGCAGGGTGCAGCAGCTCACCTGTTATCGTGATACCTGACTTCCATCACACTGATGCAGACTTTCTCAAGTATTTTTGAGACCTGAAAAACAGTGTGGTTATAAGTAAGGTTAGTACGTACCCTCCTTCTCATCAGTGGCCCCAGATTCTACAGGGGCAAGTTAGCTTTTATTCAGTGCAAAAAAACTGCATTGTAGCCTCCTGTCTTTGGTTACAACACTAAAAATACATAAAGCAATACAAATATGCCATGAAAGTCTTAAACTGTATAGGTGTCAAAGCATATCATTTATTTAAACTGTTTTAACACCCTGTTCCCTCCATGAACTCCCCGTCAAGGGAGGAAACATTGTAGAGATGTCACCAGTTCTACCTGTTTAACCCCTTAATGACGTTGATGCCGCTGGCGTCATATAGTTCTTTCAGACGTGGGCAACGAGCATGACGCCAGCGCCGGAGAGCGAGAAGCTATCTGGAATTTGAAGGCCGCGCGTAACTAGGTTTCTGTCAATGCTAAGTGACTAACTTGCACCTCTGTTGTCCCTTACCACCACTCATTACTAAAAATAGCCTACAGTTCCTGCCTACACATCATGGCGTCTGCAGAGCGATTATGTTCCCTCAGCCAATCTGTTTCGGCGGTCTTCCTTTAGTTTCTGCTCGTTGGGTGCATGCTGAGCATAGTCTTGATACCTCCACTTTTATACGTGATGTTCTAGATGAACCAATATCTTGTTCACAGGAGTGTTCAGAGGAATGGGAAGTGGAAGTTGGATTTTGGGGGGGAATCATGGAATCCCAGCCAAACGGTCTGTCCAAATAATAATCTGACTTCACAGTTGAGTTATACGGATGATTTTCTACAACTTTTATTCAACAAGATTCATTCCAGAATGATAAAAACGACAAAAATTATTTTTTGAGTTTCACTGCAACTTTGGCTCTCTGTAAGCAGTAAATTTCCAGGTCAAAGATTATAAACTATATTTTTCAGACTCCATTCTTGATAAAATGAGCAACTTTTCTTCAACAAATTTTCCTGTAGTACATCACACCAGTAAAAAGTTGGAATTTTGGGGGAATCATGGAATTCCAGCCAAATGTGACAACCTACAAAGAAACAGATTTCACAGCAGGGTGTGCCAGAAAATTTTCTATAAAAATCTTTTATGACTTTTTCTCACTTTCAAAGTGTATTTTCCGCTGACTTTTGCATTATGGGGGGACCTCCCGAGAAAAACTTTTGTGGTTGAATGGGGATAAATCCTTCTTGTAACATACACCCCCTCCTTTGTACCCTCTCTGATACACTCCTCAGTATTATCAATCATCAGACTTGTAATTTTCCAGTCACCCCACACCACTGTGCTTACCTTTCATGGATACTTCACTTAGTATGTGTACACATTTTCATTACTTTATATCATCTTGATAGCATGCTTTAAAAGTTATCTTTTTTTTTACAGTAAAGGAAGCAACTCAAGGGCAACAACAAGAAAGTATACAAAACACAAAAAGCCTGCTAATTGCTGCTCCTATAAAAGAGAGAGGTCGAGAGTGCCCTAAAGAGAGGTCGACTTTGGGTGAGAGATGTCTTGATACAGTCCTCTTGAAAGAGGTCAAGTCATAGGCAGGAGGAAATACAGATGAAGGAAGGCTGTTCCTGAGCTTATCATTGTAAGGGATGAAAGAATGAAGGTAAAGTTGGGGGCATACACTGCAGCAGTGCGTGACCTCGGAGCTCATCTCCGTAACATTGGCCCTTGAGCCTGTGGTGGGAGGGAGCCCATTACCCCGGGACACAGGGCCAGTGTGACATCCGGGTTACCACAGTTTACCTTCCCCAGGTTTCCCCAGGTACCCATTTATTGACCAGCCTGAGAGGGAGGATGAACAGCTGGGTGAGCTGCACGCCGACTTCCCAGGCCAGGATTCGAACCCGGGCCCGTGGAGTAGAAGCCAGGCACGCTGATCACTAGACCACGGAGGGGTCGAATGAAGATGCTGGTTAATTCTTGCATAAGGGGTTTGGACAGTATAGGAATGAGCTAGAGTAAAAAGTCGAGTGCAGCGAGGCCACAAGTAGCATATCTCTAACCCACAATTACATCCTTGCCATCTGTGCTTTATTCCATAATTGTTTCCTATATAAATGTCAAGGTTGATAGGATTATGGCGTTCCTCATTCGCCCCTTTACTTCTAAGCTTATAATTCTACCTCTTTTTATTCTCTCAATTGCCAATGTGATCTGCTTTGCCTTCACAACTCTCTTATTTTTCCCTCTGTGTTTAGCCTGAAATGATCTTCAGTGTCTCAGCTATTACACCTCCCATCCGTGACTGGTAAGTTCTTAACCTGTTCCTTTGACAAGATTGTTAACAAGCTCAGTGACTATCCACCTTAACTTGGTTCTCCATTCTTTTGTAACTGCCAGTCATTCCTGATTTGGTACAATGATTTAAAGTAAACGACAAGGACAACTGACCTGATCTGCAAGGGTGTGATGGTGGTGGTCGTCAAGAAGCTTCACAGTCACGTTCACCAGCTGGGCTGCGGCAGTGTAACAGACAGGAGGAGGAGTGGGAGGACATGATCTATTGACTTGCATATATATTATATATATATATATATATATATATATATATATATATATATATATATATATATATATATATATATATATATATATATATATATATATATATATATATATATATATATATATATATATATATATATATATATAATTTCCTCATTTATTATTGTTTGCATCAACCATGTATCTAGCCTTTCTTACTTATTGTAATTATAATAGTACTATTCTGTAAGAGGTTGAAAATACAAATACCCCAAGAATTTAAATTGCTACTAACTTCCATGGCCTGTTGCAACAACCACTAGCAGCAAACACCTGCTAGCACCTTACTGTTCCTCTTACCATGCACATCAGTAGGGTAAGGTGGACATAACTTGTACATGATCACGAGACGTACAAAGGTCGTCTTATCGAAGCAAAACATCGAGGAAAGTCTCCCTTCCCACAAAAGAAAGGAAATGGGGCACCAACAGCTGACGCGAGTTTTTAAATTTTTGAGTTGTCGGATGCAATTTTCTCGCCTCATAGTACAGTGTATGGTGATTGTGAATATGTCGTGACTTTGCTGGTGAAGGTTTCCATGGCGAATATGATTACATTGAAAAGATATTAGCATGGAAAGATATTGTTGCGCCAAGCTTTTGTGTTCATGGGAATCCCGTAAACAAACATGTGGGTAGTTCACAAGTCGTACAGCTGGTGGACGCAAAATGTTATTGTAAAGCCTGGTTACATTTGTCGAGCATAGAAAACCACCTAAAAATTATGAGTTAAAACACTGTCATCACTTGCAGAATTGAAAGTCCAAACAATCTAAACTGATACCTCAAAGGAAGCCCACAGCCTAAGGATTACTTTAAGCATTTGGGTTTGAGTCTTGGTGCAAAGCCAGAGTTTTAAGAAATTTATTTATACAATTGTACGGGCCGTGAACACCTTGTGTACGAGCCGTGACCCCCTGGTCACAAGCCATGCAGCAATTGAGAAAAAAAGAAAAAAAAAAAAAAGAAAAAAAAAAATCTTCCCATGAAGAAAAAATATTCTCTGAGGAAGCTCAACAGATACTCATTGAGGAAGTCCATTTCCTGAGAGTATTATGCACTCTTTGTTTTGCCTGTTATGGCAAATACAGATTTTTAACGAATATTTTCCCACTAGTAGTACGGGTTGTGTCCACCTCATCCTACAACACACCACACTCTTTTAGTACCACACACTCGCATTACTACAACCCAGACAATGGCACATGCCTAACAGCCCAACACACCTGCTCACCTCGAGGGGTGCAATGGGTCTTGTTGAGCAGCACCAGGTGTGGGGGACACAGACAGCGTGGGTGCCCAGCCAGTGAACACAGGTGGCTGCACTCCAGGTTCATCTCCCTGCAGACTTGGAAGGAATTTCCCCACAGGTGATTACACAAAGCATACCAGCCTTTCTGAATCTCCCCCTCACTTTGACCTCTACTGAGAAGCAACTCTATGGATCACTGTCCCCTCTAATGGCTGTTTCTTGGAATTTCCTTAAATGTATGCCATTACAGAAGGGACTATTTGTTCCTCTCTAAATACATCATGGCAGCCACTGCTGCATAAATAAAATATGCCTGTGCCATTAACAGGCTGGGGTAATACAAGAGACCCCTTAAGACAACCTACCAGCACTATAGGCAGCACCTATAACTCTATCCTCAGTATCCTCTATCCTCAAAACACTCTATACTTCAGTAGTTACTCATATCCTCCTCTTCTCCAACCTATTTCTAAACAATGTCCTTCAACTTTTCTGAGGGACTGCATGTCTACTACCTAAGTGGAGGTAAAGATGGGGTCATATGCTATTAGCTGCACATAGCCATGGTGCTGATCTCTGTACCATTGGTCCTTGAGCCATTAACCCAGGACACAAGGCCAGTGTAACAGTACCACAGTTCACTTCCTCAGGTTTCCCCAGGTACCCATTTCCCAAGAGGAAGGGTGAACAGCTGGGTGGGCTGTACACTGACTGCCCAGGCCAGGACTCGAACCCAAAAATTGCAGAGTCATGGTTAGACATGCTAACCACTGCACCACAGATGCATGCGACTCATTTACATTTATGATCTCATCATCACTTTCTTTGAAAATGACACAATTTTTTTATTTTTTATATAACCACCTCAAGAATGTTATAAATTATTCCTTTACCAACTTGTAATACATGCCAAGCTTTCCTCATATAACAAACCAAACATCTCTTTACCTGATAGCTGGAAAGGCTGGGCACTGGACGCATTATGCTCACATCTGTTTCCAAAGTGGTCCTCATCACAAGTACATTTGACAGCACCTCTGTAGTACCTGGAAAAAAGTACTGACACTGATAATGCCAAAAAAGTTCAAAGTAATCTTATGATTCTTGCTAAATCAAATCCATCCATATACAGGTAGTAGTCCTTAAATTATGACCTCTGCACCTTACTTTCACTTACAACCAGGCCAATAATAATAGTAATATTACTTGGTTGAATAATGAGTTAACATTTCAACTAGATGGTAAAAAAATAATAAATGGTCCTGATTAAAGTTTGCTCTGTTTTAGGAAACTGTAAAGAGGAATCTAAAAAGCCATAATTAGGAATATTTGTAGAACCTATGAATAAAAGTAAATTACAAGAAATTTGGAAGAAAGCTTGTGGTCCACCTTCTTCAGAAAAAAACATCTACAACCCATTGAATTGGAAGCCTGTTTGATGCTGTGTGAAAATTCTCCAACATTATCAACTTGCCATTACCAAGGAAAATATGAGAGCAGGTTTTATAGAATTAGATCCATGGAGATTAAGTAAATCTCCTCATTTCATTCATAATATGCAAAGCAATATAGTTACATAATTTAAATAACCAATATCAGAATATGGAGCTGTAGTCTGGAGCTCATATTTGAAGAAACATTTTGGCAAAGACTGAAAAGACAAACATTTTCTACAAGATAGGTTCCCAGTACAAGGAACTAAAGTTGGAAGAAGAAAAAGAGGAGACAGTTAAGGTAAATCTATAAATAATTATATCAGTTGTGGGATGCTAACATTAAGAGGAAACAACAAAAGAATTGTGAAAAGGAAGGTAATAAGGATGGAAGGAAATTCAGCTTTCCAAACAAATAAATTACTTCACTGAATATTTTAACCCGGTAGCAGCGACGGGCCAAATTTGTGCCATGATTTAACCCCCCAAAAATAGATGATACATAAACTGATCACAAATGCTTTGATATATATTATGAAATCGTTTGTGTGAGGGGTGATTTTTTATCATTTTTCTCGCTTACAGGGACCATTAAGAAACATGATCCCCGCTGCTGCCGGGTTAATGAACAATGTTGTGTTGAAAATATACACAAGTTCAATTATTCATATGATAAAATGGGTTAAAATATTGTGACAAAACATTGTGAACTTGACACTGTAGTGCAAAAAATACAAATTTGCAAGAACAGTTAGGAGCACACACCTGCATTCGCCATGGCCGCTGCACGGGCTGGTGAGGTCGTGAGGCTGACATCTTCCACCCCACTCGCACTTTTCACCACTAGCGTCGTTGTTACACTGACATACATACACATGTTTTTCTCTGTTTAATGAAGAAAAATACCAATTAACCCCTTGACTGCGGATTTCCAAACAGAAGACATCACCAAGCTACAGGAGTGGAACAAAAAGTGTCTGCTACAATTCAATGAAGAAAAATGTTAAGTCCTGCAGCTTGGGAGGGGATATCCAACATACCAATACCACATGGGAAACACTCCACTATCTACCACAGAGGCAGAGAAAGACCTGGGACTGTATATTACCAGACTACCAGTGAAGGGATATCCAACATACCAATACCACATGGGAAACACTCCACTATCTACCACAGAGGCAGAGAAAGACCTGGGACTGTATATTACCAGGCTACCAGTGAAGGGATATCCAACATACCAATACCACCCAAAAACAAACACTCCTATCTACCACAGAGAGAAAAGACCTGGGACTGTATATTACCAGACTACCAGTGAAGGGATATCCAACATACCAATACCACATGGGAAACACTCCACTATCTACCACAGAGGCAGAGAAAGACCTGGGACTGTATATTACCAGGCTACCAGTGAAGGGATATCCAACATACCAATACCACATGGGAAACACTCCACTATCTACCACAGAGGCAGAGAAAGACCTGGGACTGTATATTACCAGACTACCAGTGAAGGGATATCCAACATACCAATACCACATGGGAAACACTCCACTATCCACCACAGAGGCAGAGAAAGACCTGGGACTGTATATTACCAGGCTACCAGCGAAGGGATATCCAACAAACCAATACCACATGGGAAACACTCCACTATCCACCAGAGGCAGAGAAAGACCTGGGACTGTATATTACTAGACTACCTGTGAAAGCCAAATCTGTGCCAATCGCAGCGAACAGGTTAAGCATGCCTCTTCACCCCCTCCCCTCCACAGCCTCATTCCCGTGCTGTTCCAACTTCCTAATGCAAGACATAACCAGTAACTTCACCCATCCATTTCACAGGTAAATTCTTTTATCTTTCACAATATACCCAAATAGGAAGGGAAGTTACCTAAGACCTTTATGAGTGGAAGACTCCCCCCCCACCAATTAAAAAAAAAGTCGGTCTGCATGTGTACATATTTAACATTTAGCTGAATTCAAGGTTACTGTCGGTTGAGAAAATTAAAGTGTGGCAGGACATCACCCACGGGTTCACCATATACATGCCAGTGAAAGACAGTTTACGGGCACACTGAGCGAGCGAACAAATGAATCTCGGATTGCAGTGTCTATGTATGAGGCCTATATATGTACGGTGGCGTTATCAAGGGTTTGCATATGAAGATAAAATGTGTGTGTGTGTGTGTGTGTGTGTGTGTGTGTGTGTGTGTAATTCACCTCTTGGTCTGCTGCGGGTCTCTCTCGAGATAGCCAGCCGTTCCCCTACGGAAGAGCACAGAGCTCATAATACCGATCTTTGGGTAGGACTGAGACCACTCACACACAACACACCGCGACAACGAGGTCACAACTCGATGCTACTTTGGCTTGTTATCTACAAGGAAAAGATATCTATACCGTACTGTGGCTTGTTATCTACGAGGAAAAGATATCTATACCGTACTGTGGCTTGTTATCTACGAGGAAAAGATATCTATACCGTACTGTGGCTTGTTATCTACGAGGAAAAGATATCTATACTGTACTGTGGCTTGTTATCTACGAGGAAAAGTATCTACACCGTACAAATTTTATTTTGGAATGACCCTTGCCTGACGTCGCGTACCTACTCACTGGGGCTACACGTGAAAGAAGATAAACCCAACTTATCTTCACCCGGTCGGGGAATCGATCCCCGGTCCTTCTGGTTGTGAGGCAGACGCTCTATTCGCTGAGCTACCGGTGTGTGTGTGTGTGTGTGTCCTTGGACGAAAAATACCACGCGAGTTGCTACAAAGTACTGCAAAGTACCAATAAAGAACAACACCAAGACTCAACAAGACCAAAGAAATCCCCAAGAAAACACATTACTGTGACCTGTTATGGAATAGAGAGGGAGGAGGAATGTGACAGAGACCACTGGAAACTTGACTAAACGGACCCACCCTTTGGCAACAGGGGTCAGCACGGGGTAGCCATTGAAGCTGCACATATCAAGGTTGGCAATGTTTTCTTCGTCAGCGATACGTCCGGGCTCCCCAAGTCGTCGGCGTTCGTATGTAATATTGAAGGCGGGCCTCTGGGTGAAGTTACCTGCCGGGGTGGGAAGAGATGGGGAGAAAGTTAAGGGAGGGGTAATGGAAAGGGGCGGAGGGGCAAATGAAGACTGAAAAAGGAAGGGAAAAAGGAAAGGTAAAGAAAGTGAAGGTAAAGAGAGGGATGGGTGGGGAATGGAATGGAATGGAATGGAGAGGAAAGAAATGGAAGGAAAGGGAAGTGAAAATAAGGGAAAGAAAAGGAATGGGAAGGGCATGGAATGGGAATGGAAGGAATAGAAAGGGAAGGAGTGGGAAGGGCATGGAATGCAAGGTAAGTGAAGGGAAGGAAAGAGAGGCGAGGAAAAAGAAGTGAGGGAAAAAAAGAATGGGAAGAGAAGGAATGAGATGGGAAGAAGTGGGAAGGGAAGGAAAGGGAATGTAAGGAAAGGGAAAGGAAGGGAAGACAAAGAAAGCCATGGGCAGGGAACGGAACAGAGAGGAGAGGAAAGAAAGGGACGAAGGGTGAGGGGAAAATAAAATAAATTAAAGGATTGGGAAGGGAAGGAATAAAGCAAAGGAGTTTAAAGGAAAGGAATGGCAAGGGAAGAAATGGGAAGCGAAGGGATAGGAAGGGAAGAGTGGTAAGAGAAAGAAAAGGAATTTATAGAAATCAAAATGAAGGCGAGGAAAATGAAGGAAAGGCAAAGAAAAGGACAGTTAGGGAATGGAATGGAATGGCAAGGAAGGTAAGGGCAGGGGAAATAAGGGAAAGAGAAGGGAAGGGAGGGGAAGGAAAGGAAGGGAAGAAAAGGAGTGGGAAGGGAAGGGAAAGGAGAAGGTAAAAATGGATGGGCAGGGAATGAAATGGAGAGAAGAGGATATGGAGGGAAAATGGAAACGATGGGAAAGGAAGGAATCATAGGTAAAGTGATGGGTAGGGAATGGAATGAAAGAAGAGGATAAGATGGGATAGGAAGGGATTACAGATAAAGTGAAGGGTAGGGAACGGAAAGGAGAGGGAAGGAAGGGAAGAAAGGGAAATGGAGGGAGGGATATGAAAGGGAGGGATGGGAAGGAACGGGGTGGAGAGGGGATGGTGGGAGAAAAATGTCATCGGAAAACTGTGTTGTTGATGTATTTTCGCATTCTCACTTTTTTCTCCATCATCAATGTTGATCAAAATACCACAAATGTATAGACTACATGAAGTGTCAGCTTCTTTTACATCTTCCTACTTAGGAAGACTGAAATGCAGATAAACAACATTCTAATTTGTTAGGGTCGCGAAGTGTTGCACTTTCTGATCTGATACGACCTGTAATGAGTGAGCAATATTGCTGTCTGGTGGTGACTCACCGAAAGCCTGAAGCACCGGGCGTGGCTTGACGGGGATGGTAATGTTGAGGTAGCCGCTCTCGCTCCACGTCCTGTAGCGGAGGATTGACGCCGCGAGGACCTCTCTATTCGTTATGCACCGATACGGGTAGTCGTCCACACAAGAGCTCTGCACGGCGTCGTCGTCGGCGTGGTAGTAGTCATCGTCGTATGTGTCGTAAAAAGCACTTCGGCACACCCGTACCTGCCACAAGGACCTGCCACAATCCACTTGCTCTTAAATGGCTCTACTGGGGCTCATGGTGCCCCAGTCACCAGTAACTTATATATATATATATATATATATATATATATATATATATATATATATATATATATATATATATATATATATATATATATGTGTGTGTGTGTGTGTGTGTGTGTGTGTGTGTGTGTGTAATGACCTGACCTGTCTCCGGAGACCTCTGCTTATGTTGTCACCTGAGTGCTCCTGACAGGTCTATACAATAAGACAATCAGCGAACACCCACATCACTGTCCTTCTTACATTGAAGCCGATAACATAATTCATTCTGCGATATATAAGTGATATGATGTTAAAAGATTTCTGCAGACGTGTCATTTTGAAGAGAAAACAATCTTCTGGATAATAAATCATTATTCATCACCATCAAACTTGTTTTATCATCATCCTGTACTGTAAGATTCCTGTATTTGAGGTAAATTGAACGCTGAATTGTAAATATGGTGGTAGACCGCACGCTAAAGCGGCATCCATATTTGGATAACCTTCCATGAACCTGCTTCGGTAATCCATAGAGGTATTGAGACACTGTTTTAAAAGAATACCTCGTCCAGAGTCTTGAGTCTAGACTCTAATTGACCATATAAGTGATATAACTCGCTCAGGCAGCGGTCTGAAGTGCCACACTAGCTAGCGCAGCAGTAGCCAGAATGAGACAAACATGACTACGCAAGTGTGTTTGTTTCCTGTGAAGGTCATAGAAAAATGTCAATGCACTTAACCTATCCACGCATACCTTCACGCAAAGGTTTGCTGTCGCTAGTTAATTAAGTGACAGCCGGGCCCAATCGTCGGCAAAATGAGAAAAAAAATAGGTAGGCTACTATTTGTTAAGGTGTAGCCACGCCTCTTTTCTTGAATATTTTTATCACAATCTTTTTTTCATAAACACTATATATTAATGATCACCACAGCAATAAAAATAATCTGATATGGTAAAACATGGAGGAGCAAGATGAGCAAAGCACCCCAGCATGGAGATTACAGGGAGGCCTAAATATTTACCTCTCTCTCAGTGACCCTGAAGCGTGTTCCTTTCCGACACACTATCTAATTCTAGGGTCACTCACTAATGCAAAACAAGTGACTGTTTATACGCTATCAACAGGGGGACCCCATCCCCTCAATCCCTTGAAGGATTACATTTTCCGTTTTTTTTTTTTCGTCTAATATCTATCACTGTAATATAGTATTTGTGTGAAAACATACTGGAAATTATTTTGTGGAATATGTACAACGTAGATCACCGGCCGTCACTTGCTCCGCCGCCAGTGACAACGGCGCAGCGCGAGGCATATCAAGTAGGCTATTAATCGTAGCCAAACTTAACAAATCAAACTAAACAAAATCTAACCTATTCTGAACAAACCTAACTATGTAACCTAACCTCACCCCCTTCCGGTGAAAAAATGCGATGCGAGGCTCCACTCAAGAGGACTATAGTATTTCTATAGTCTCCTTGTATCTACTCATTTTTACATTACATTTTACATCATTATATTGAAGTTTCTTTAATTATTAGAAAGCTATTATTTACTGCACTGCATTCAGAAACCAGAATACAACGCAGTGTTAAGTATTAGCTCCGTGCATGATGGCCACCGTAAGATAATGAATTATATTAGCCAGTATATTGAGGAAGATGCGCGCCCTTGTTTTTAACAATTTCCGTACAGAAAATAATTAGACTGTCAACAGTCCTGCAGCCAATTCTGACGTTTTATCGCGTTTCTCCTTGCAGTTATAAGTTGAGAACTTCTATCATCTCTTTTTTTTCATACTGTGCACAAATTAAATAAACTAATATACTGCGGGCTGAGCAGAGCAGGGCGCAGCCATACACCAGCCTGACAGGCAGCACCAGCAGCAGCACCTCGACATGCTTTGCGCTTGCGGCTGACTCGGGCCTCTCGTGGGCAGGGTCGTCTTGGGTCGGTACACAGTGCATTAATTAAGAGAATAATGACTTTTTTTCATGTACACGACCCCTTCATCAACATTTGTATTTGTGTATACGGCTATGGTAGTTGTCTTTTCTACTAGTGAAGGACATTCACGATAAAACAATTGTTCAAAACTGAAAGAAAGATGACGCGGCAACCCCATAATCCAAATCGTTTACATATATATTTGTAATACTTCCACTACGGCAGGCACACACACAAGAGTGTCATCCCTTCCCAGCACCTGGCGTCAGGAAGCCCTCGGGGACAAGAAAATTGTGAGGCGAATGCCTGTCCACCAGGATGCTGCTGGGCTGGGAGGCACCCTCACCGTGACCCCTGACACGCCAGTCCTCGTCTACAGACCGACTTAAACGGCGTCCATCAATAAGAGTCGGTCTGTTGATCCCCTCTTCATGAGGATGTAATAAGTTACCCGATAAGGGCACATGACTGGTCCGCGGAGGGATAAAAACTTTAAACAGCAAGGCACCACCAGCACGCAGGGACGTTCTTACCTCGACGTCGAGCAGGTAGTACTCGTGCAGGCGGAAGGTTACGGTGTAGTCGCTGATGTTGAAGAAGTGGGCCAGGAAGGTGAAGGGGTACCGCACCTCCCTACAACACAGCTGTGGCACCAGGAAGCCCAGCGTCTCGTTAGGGTTCATCAGGCCAAGGTTCAGCCCAACCGTGCAGTGGTGATCGTCCAGACACTCCGTCGTGGCCCTCGCGAGAGCCGCCAGCAACACCGTCCAGACCAGGTAGCGGATCACCGCCATCAGGGCACAATGGACTGCCGTGATCACCGCCCGGCGTGTTCACATCCCCCGCAACACCTGGGGGCTGGCCTGCTGGGGCTGGTGCCTCACCTCCACACACGCTGGGCATGGATGCAACAGCTTCTGATCCATCTCACACGCTAACGTGTCTATGCGGTATTTGGAATTTCTTTTTACATTGTCATTGTGTTGTTGTTGTTTTTATCTTAGAAGCAAGCCAAAAAGCATCACACTACACTGTTAATGAATGAGCACAACACAGCTGCACACGCACCTCTCCCTGGGCCAAGCATCAGACGACTGCGCGGCGCCGCCCTGTGCAGGGTGGCCGCCGCGCAGCTCACAGCCTGCCCACTTCCCAGGCCATGGGAAACTGGTGGAGAAATAGCTGTGATCATGAACCACCTATGCAAAACATGTCATCAATAAAAATGTGCTCTAAATGGCATGATGAATCCAGTGAGCAGTTTTATAGTGACGCCAGCAATATCTGGCCAGATGCATCACGCCTGACCGTGAGATTGGAGCTGGTGGCACGCTCATTACAAAACTGTTTAGCTCACGTTGGCGCGGAGTGCACCATAGAGGTGTTTTTCCTACCTAGTTCAGTCTTTTCAATGAAAATTTGACCTATTTTTGACAGACCAATGACGTTCCCTTAAGGGGTCAGCAGGAACACATCATCTTCCGAGCACACTCCCTTATTGATGAATCACCGCGATGACTTTTTGGTCATCGGCACCTCGATCCTCCTCCAATGAGCAGGCAGGTGTTCCGGTGACACGGCGAGAGGCTTGTTCACAGATTTGTTGTTAATGGGAAATCATAGCAGCTGCCTTCACACACACATACACACACACACACACACATAAATATAAATATATATATATATATATATATATATATATATATATATATATATATATATAAATAGATAGTTATATATTTATATTAATATATTCGAGAGAGAGAGAGAGAGAGAGAGAGAGAGAGAGAGAGAGAGAGAGAGAGAGAGAGAGAGAGAGAGAGAGAGAGAGAGAGAGAGAGAGAAAATCGACGCAATACGAGATATTGCAAGAATTCTTCCCTGAATCGTCAGTACATGTATAAACAGGGCGAAGATAAAGCAACAGGTAGCCTATTTAGTGATCACCTCCTCGTGTGTGGTGTCGCGGCACACACACACTACTCCCCTGCTCCTGACACCTCGGCAGGCTCGCCTGTATATGCTGGGTTATACAGAAATCACAGGAGAGTTTATATACTTACATAATCTGCGCCGAGCTGGTTCTATACGGGCGATACACACGATATTTTGGAACCACTCTTGTCTGTAGGGCTCTCAAAATATTCATTATTTGCAAAAATAATGAGTATATGATATTGAGTTCTCCGTTAAATGATATTCACCAGGATTTAAGTTTGTCACTTGTCATGAACACCAACATTAAGATGCCCCAAAATGAAATGCTGCTTAGGGCACACCAATAAACTGGAATCGACTCTGAAGGGTTGAGCTTATAACTATAGTTGCTCATGTGCATTTACTGTTAAGTTACAGAGGATGCTTGTCTTCCTGTCAACATGAAGTTGTAATAAATCGGGTATTAAAGCAAAACCAGGCGATGCAGCATCGACTTTTGCCTTGAATGTCTACCAAAAGACTAACAGGCCCCCTTTTTTTATATTTCTCTATGTGGTCGAGGGTGATGCTACCTGTATAAGGACTATCGCCTAATATTGGCAAAACTGTGTGTCATGTTTGTTGAGCAATTCATTACTAATGGTTAGATTTTGATAACCTAATTGATTATTTCTCTCGTTTATTCATCCAGTTGGATGAATTACTAGTGTGCTATTGTATCATTAAAAATAATTCGTCAATACAACCCCCCAGTACTATGCTGGATTATAGGCAACATTTACATAACGTAAGGGAGTTGATTCATAAAGCTAATTATCAAATTATGATTTTTCTTCATTTCCTCTTTCTTATCAAATCTATGTAAATAATGATGATGAAATAAGTGTTCTGTCCGTAGAGCTAAAGATGAACGTAATGGTGGTGGTGATCTTAATAATAGAAATGATGCTACGGAATGATAATTATAATGATAATAATGAAGATGGTGATAATAATAATGATAATAATGAAGATTGTGATGATAATAATAATAATAATGAAGATGGTAATAATAATAATAATAATAATAATAATAATAATAATAATAATAATAATAATAATAATAATAATAAATATTTTCTATTATCAGTAGTAATAGTAATAGCAGCAGCAGCATTATATCATGATTCCGACATCTCCACTCCTCGTCCCTTCCATTTGATGTGACATGCTGCAGTAATAATTCGTCCCCGATAATCTGAGTGGCGAAGTTTGATTCACCGGTGACCTTTCCAACCCCGGTGGCTGCGGTGGTGGTGGCGGCGTGAGTTGATGTGGTGGAAGTGGCGGGGCGGCGGTGGTGCAGCGGCGCTGATTGTGACATCTTGCTGCCTCAGCCATCCCCTTCCTTGGCGCTGATTGGCCCGTCATGCAGACAGGGAGTGGTTATTATGCAGCGTGACAGCCAATGAGCAGAGGTGGTCACTGGGAATCGTGGGAGACGTGTGTGTGTGTGTGTGTGTGCGTGTGTGTGTGTGTGTGTGTGTGTGTGTGTGTGTGTGTGTGCGCCAGGCAGGAGGGAGGGGCAACAGTATATAGGTGTGAGGGGGATTTTGGGTGTCGGCACGCTAGGATGGGGTGTTTTAGTGGCTTCAGGAACCAGTGCGAATTAAAGATTACGGTCACAACACAATGAAATTGAACATTAACAGTATTTATTCAACCAACACAACCATGATCCACACTAGCAGCTACTTTTTTGTTTTAAAACATCCCGATGAACACTTTGTATCGCACAATGAACATACCTTACACCATTCATTACGACGTACAGCATTACATCGACACATTATCCTCAGTCCCAACCTGATCCTTTTTGCGTTACACCAGAACTTTTATATAATCAGTCATAAACATAACACCTAAGTTACTGATGTATCTAAAGTAAAATAAATAATCTGAATAGAATGTTTGGCTACCTTTACTTTCTTATGGGGTTTCACTTTATACATTGCAAAGTTCTTGCTGGAAAACGTGCTCAAGGTTATCAGGAGCAACGCATCGTCAGTAATGTTCAACAGATTGATCTAATCATAATCAACACTCTGCTTCGCGTCATTAACCTCTCGGAGCCCTCCCACAGATGCGTCATCACCGCCATCTGCTGAAAGCGTTTCGAAAACTATCGTCGTGCCATGCGGGTGGATACAGATCCATCACTTACAGAGCCACCGAGCAGATAGAAAGTCAGGAAGTGCAGGAAAATATCTATTGTGCGATCCTGTTGTGCTTGGTATCGGTTCATCTCGTAAGAAATCAGAAGGATTTTTATTCAAAGTTATTCCTTACCACCATTCCACGTTTCCTTGACATCTGATACATGAAATACGAGGATGCGCGAAGACAGGCTGGCGGTCCCCAGCAGGCAGTTTAGAATGTCTTCATGTCCACGCCCACGCATACACAAGTCACATACCCACTTTCCGGTGCAGCTCCCAGACAGGTGGAGGAAAGAACATTTCCAACAGGTGGCACGGGTGGGGTCAGGTTTGTGAGGGGAGTGAGGGGCGGCCACAACACATCAGGAAAAACATTCACCGACTGAATGAGGAATGAACTCCCTGTTTCGCTCACACGCAGAAATGAGAGGAAAAAAAAGAGAGTAGGAGGGGAGTCTTCTGCCATACGAGCTGAGGCAAGCGAATATAACTGCGCTGATGTCAGCAGAAGGAATATTGAGCAACAACTGGGGTGCTGCGAACCTGCACGGATAAACACCCCTGTGCCGTGACTTGCCCTTACCCATGCTGGCCCCTGGAGGAGGAGGTCAGGGAGGAAGGACAGAAACGGGAACTATAATACTGTACCATGGGGTCAAGGGAACTATTGAACACATGAGGTACTGGTAAGGAGGCACACCAATGAAACCACGGGAGAAGAGAAACAAAAATGGGGGAGCCATGAAGCACTGGAGGGACATAGGAAGCCACGGGACACAGGGGAGAGGAGAAAAACCATGCGACACAAGGGAGGAGGAGGGAATCATTGGTCACGGGTGGTAGGGAAGAGCACAATGTCATGAGTCACTCAGGGCGCGCGGACGACCCGTCGTCTCCTCGTGGCCGCGCGTCGGAACATCGTGTCGACGTCCTTCCCGCCTCGTCGTTCTCTTCACACCCCGTCTTTATGCCTTCATCGTCTTCTAACTTGGTGGCCGATGCGCCATCCTCGATAGTGTCTTTGACGACGTCATTTTTAGAGTCCTCCGAGACAGTGCTGGAGCAGGGCGCGGGGTGCCCGTCATCTGGGGCAATATGGAGGTGCTGGCCGATCCCTGAAGGCAAAATGAAGGCTCTTGCATCATCATTCACTGGACCCGCAGCCTTGACCTCTGACCCCTCGACACTCACACATATGATTGTTGCGTCTGCTTTGCCCGGTCCTTTCTTCACACCTGCCATGGGCAGATAGCTGCTGCTGCTGCTGCTGCTCCTTGCCTCCTTGTCTTCCAAGGGCTTGGCGTTGCTCAGTGTAATGCGACCTCGGGTTTCGGACGACACAGGTAGCACGTTCATATACTCGCGGATAGACATGTCCAAGTATTTGTCATCGGAGGGCCTGGGGCGGGGCGCCACCTCGTGGATGACGGGCTGGTGGAAGCTGAAGCACAGTCCCTGACGCCGCCCCGCCCCCCGCACGTCCATGTCGAGGGATAGCTCCGAGAGGCTGGGGTCAACTGGGCTTGTCACGTCCTCCCCGCACAAGAAATTAGTGCCTCTTAGGAAAAGGTTCCTTGGCCTCCGAGCACCAGAAGGCACCGAGCCGGCGCCTCGGGCATACAACGGCAGCTCGCGGCGGCCCTGGAGCGCAGAGTGTGTGGGAGAGGGCAGCAGGTCTGAGGGCTCCACTCCCACCACCGTGCTTGTAGTCTGGGACCACAGCGACCCGCCACGCCCACGGAACTCGAAAGCGTAGTCTTTCCGGGAGTTGTCGTCCCTTGCAATGTAGGTTTTGGATTGAGGCAGGCTGCACGCCATCAGGCCGCCCATGCAGCCCTGGCTCTCGCCGCCGCCGCCGCCGTCTGTGACACAAACAAAGAAAACAACAATGCATCGCTGCCCCACTGATGACACTTGACTGCCTCACTAAGTATGCACCAAATATCCAAAGCAATTAATCACTCCACAATCAATCCGCAACAATCAATGTCTGAAACAAAAATTACAAAAATAAATAACTATTACTTCCTGACTGACAAATCTGACCTGCGGAGCCGCTACTAACCGTTCAGGGGCACGTCGGGGCGAGGGTTTGAGGCGGTTGGGGGGCGGCGCAGGCACAAGCACACGCCGTCGTCGCCGCCGCCGCCACTGCCCCAGTATAGCACCACGCTGGCCAAGCTCTGATCCGAACATGAAACCAATAAAAACCTATTTACCAGCAGCGTAGCGACATTGTATGGCTGGTATTACAAGACACTTTGCCACATCACATCAGCTATTTCTAAAGGTCGAAGAGGGCATCAATCGGGTTTTAATGAGTGTTTCTTTAGGTTCACGGTACAGAGGAAGGGTCAAACTACCACCAGGGTCATAAAACTACCCCTGGAAATGCCCACAACTCCAACGAAAGCCTTGTCAAATATGTGTTCTTGGGCGGCGAAATGTCTCATAATACGACCCTATGTCTTCACCTTGGTGCATGAATTTTTTTCGAAAAAATCTAGCATGTTATGATTCCTGAGGATGAAAAATTTGATGTTCATTTTAGTGTCAATCAGTCTGTATTTGCAAGTTTCTGTCTGTTCACTGGGCGAAAAAAACAGTAGTGTCACCTAAGAGTTATCCGCAATAATTAAGCTACTTCAGAAGGGAGCTCTGGGGTCTGGTGTGGGGGTGGGCCATAGATGGAATGAGGGAGTGGGGGAGCGTAGGGGCTGGGGAGGGTCGGCGGAGAGTAGAGGGATGAGGTTAAGCCAGGGATGAAGAGAATGGGAGATTGGATTAGGGATAAATCTGTATTTACGCTTCGTGGGTCAGGTCAGTACCCAACACACCAACGTCATAAATGCACAGGAAATCAATATCAAGAATCTATGTCAGTCCCTACCAAGGACACACGGATGGAAAGTCAAGTGCAAAAAACTAAGAGATTTCGATATTGCTTTCAATAATTGAAACATACAAGAAAAGTTCCTTAGAATTTTTTTAGATGCTTACAAGCCCCTTTTTCCCTTTTTTCTTGTGTGTGAACAGGGCCGTAACCAAGACTTGAAAACTAACCAGGCGAACGCAGTCCCGCTACCACCACATAATGCAATTGCTGGTGAATCTGATGAGAGAGAGAGAGAGAGAGAGAGAGAGAGAGAGAGAGAGAGAGAGAGAGAGAGAGAGAGAGAGAGAGAGAGAGAGAGAGAGAGAGAGAGAGAGAGAGAGAGAAGCGGACGGGGCAGAGGTAGTCAGCCAGGTGGGTAATTTGTAAGGTCAGTATTCGTAATCGCTTCCGGCTTTCACATCAGTCACGTCTAAAAGTCATAAAAAGATATTAAAACCACTCATGTGTTTTTTTTACGTTCAGAGTACAGAGCCTTTATCAAACTACCAGCAGGCTCATGAAACTACCCATGGAAGAGCCCACAACTCCTTTGAAAGCCTTGTTAAAATTAATATGGCCCTTTCAAAGTACCTGGGTGAGGGTGGCGGTGCAAAAGAGGGCCCGGCCGAGGGTGTGGTGGAGGCTGAGGCTGCTGGCGAAGACGATCCACTCCAGCGTCAACATCCCCGTCAGCTGAGCCACCCGCCCGCCCCTAGGCACACACACACACACACACACACAGGGAGAAAGATATTACGCAAGGTCAATATTTTGCAGTGATACGATTTGAGTGATTTTTTCTTTACACACACACACACACACACACACACACACACACACACACACACACACACACACACTTACACCATGGCGACGCTCCGGTGCTGAGGCGTCGCTTCCCGTATCAGCGACAGCTTCCGCAGGTTGTGAGCAGCAAGCAACACCCACACCCACGTGACCACGCCCGCGCCGCCGCCCACCACCACCGCCGACACCCACTCCCCGCCCACCACCAGCCACGAGGGGGCGCTGGTGGGGCGTAGAGCGGCGGGGAGGCGAGGCTGCACTGCCCACGCCGACAACCCCACCATGGCTGAGAATCCTGGGGTAGGGAGGAAGGGGAAGACGGTACATTAGCAGACTCTTATAATAAATATCACTGTTCCTTTATTTGTTTATTCATTCATCTATTATTTCTAAGGTCAAACTCAGGAGGAATGTGTCATAACCGTAGTAAGGGATAAACTTTGACATGATATACGTTTTCACAGACTTATTGTAATTCTCTCTCTCTCTCTCTCTCTCTCTCTCTCTCTCTCTCTCTCTCTCTCTCTCTCTCTCTCCCAATTCCCTTTTCCTTCTTTTCTTTATTCAGAGCAATTTCTACGGGCGAGCGATGGCCAAGTTTGTTTATAATTTACCTCCGTAGTAATAATAATACAATCAAAGGTTGTATGGTATTTACTTAGGCTCGGAGTTACTCTACCCACCGGAAACAACACCAAAGCCCATCGAACTGTGCGAGGCTAAGGAGAGCTAAGGAGAGGGTCACCATGACGCTCACAAACTCAGCCGTGAACTCACACACGTCAATACATAACCTTGTGTTGTGGTTTTAGCGAATACAGAAGGAAGCTAGCACGCGCAAGACGACATCGAGCTGAATTAAACCGAAGTTAATGTCGGTATTCTTAACCCCTTGGATGCGGATTTCCTACAAGAAGACATCACCAAGCTACGGGAGTGGAACAAAAAGTGGCTGCTCCAATTTAGTGAAGAAAAATGTGAGGTCATGCATCTTGGGAGGGGAAATCCAGCATACCAATACCACATGGGAAACACTCCACTACCCACCACAGAGGCACAGAAAGACCTGGGAGCATATTTAACTAGGCTACCAATGAAGGCAAAATCCGTGCCAATCGCAGCGGACGGGTTAAACGCTCTCTTCTCACATCAACGCTTTCCTTAGGTCGAAAAGGAGATTAATCGTGTTCTTGAGAGTGTTTTTTCAGGTTCATGGTACAGAAGAAGGGTCAGCCTACCATCAGAGCCATATAACTACCCCTGGAAATACCCCAAACTCCTACGAAAGCCTTGTCCAATACATGTACTTGGGCGGCGGTTGGTATTGTCAGATGCTCCCAACCTGCACACCAACTATTTCCAAAAGCCAAAAAGGTGGTTAGTCGAGTTCTAATGAGTGTTCTTTTAGGTTCACGGTGCAGAAGAAGGCGCAGACTACCACCAGGGTCATAAAAAGTACCCCTGGAAATGCCCTAAACTCCCACGAAAGACTAGTAAATTACGTGCATGTTCTTGGGCGCAGAAATGTTTAAAAATATGGCTCAGGTCACGCGACACTCAAGCACTCAGCTAACTCACACACGCGCCCTTGTGCTCTTGCGGTCTTAGCGAAGAAACAGAAGCCAACACACGCAAGACAGCATCGAACTGCGCGATGCCAAAGTAAGCTAAGCGACGCTCACTCACGCACCGGCCAGGATGAGGGTGACAGTGTGGGCGGTGAGGGCGGCGATGGGCGTGGCCTGCGTGGTGACGGCGAGGTGTTGGTGAAGGGCCAGCTGCTGACTCACGCCCACGCCCATGCACAGCACCAGACTGAAGCCGCCTACCACCACTGCGCCATCTCTCACGAACTGCAAAGAGGGAGAAGTTCGGATATAAGTTGGACTGGGGCACGAAGAATGGTGGAAGAAATGATTAGAGGAGAAGGAAGAAGAGGAGAAAGATGATGAAAGGTGGAAGAAATGATTAGAGGAGAAGGAAGAAGAGGAGAAAGATGATGAAAGGTGGAAGAAATGATTAGAGGAGAAGGAAGAAGAGAAAGATGATGAAAGGTGGAAGAAATGATTAGAGGAGAAGGAAGAAGAGGAGAAAGATGATGAAAGGTGGAAGAAATGATTAGAGGAGAAGGAAGAAGAGGAGAAAGATGATGAAAGGTGGAAGAAATGATTAGAGGAGAAGGAAGAAGAGGAGAAAGATGAAGAAAGGTGGAAGAAATGATTAGAGGCGAAGGAAGAAGAGGAGAAAGATGATGAAAGGTGGAAGAAATGATTAGAGGAGAAGGAAGAAGAGGAGAAAGAAGATGAAAGGTGGAAGGAATGACTAGAAGAGAAGGAAGAAGAGGAAGAAGAGGAGGAGGAGGAGGAGGAAGAGGAGGAGGAAGAAAAAGGATGAACGGGAAGAAAGACAGAAGGAGTAAACACTAAAGGAGGAGAAAATGAAAAAGGATGGACTGGGAAAAAGATGAAAGTAGAAACTGAAGAAGGAAAAAGAAAAAAAATTAAAAAAAGGTTTAATAGGGAGGAATGGAAGGAACTATAGAAGAAGAGATGGCTGGAGATTGATAGAAACGGAGAGTTGATAACAGCAGAGATTGAATGACACCCAAAAAAAAACACCGCCCCCCCTCCTCCTACCCCACCACACACACACACACACACACACACACACACACACACACACACACACACACACACACACACACACACACACTCCTTTCCCCTGCTCACATACACAGAGTCGTATTTTAAAACATTGCGTCGCCCAAGTTCACATATTTTGACAAGGCTTTCGTATGAGTTGAGGGCATTTCCAGGAGTAGTTTGATGAGCCTGGTGGTAGTTCGACCCTTCCTCAACAGCATGAGTCTAACGAAACACTCTTTAGAACCCGATTGATCCCTTCTTTGACCTTTAGAAATAGCTGATATGAGGAGCGAAAGGCTGGATTATGAGACACTTTCGCTTCTAACATCAGCCATTTCTAAAGGTCAAAGAGAGGGTCAGTCGGGTTCTAATGAGTGTTTCTTCAGGTTCACGGTACAGAAGAAGGGTCAAACTACCACCAGGGTCATAAAACTACTACTGGAAATGCCCACAACTCCTACGAAAGCCTTGTCAAATAGGTGTTCTTGGGCCACGAAATGTCTTATCATACAGGCCACAGCTTCTAATCTAACCTGCAGGTGCGGGGAGAGAGTGAAGGCGGCGAGGGACAGGTTGAGAGCGGTGACGGCCACGCACTTCAGGAGACGGAGCTGCACGAGGGAGAGATAGGCATCGGGGACCAGCACCACGACGCACATCCCGGATACCACCGCCGCCACAACACACACCGCAAACACCGCCATCAAGCTGCGCCTCGACTCGGCCATCTCCTCCTCGTACTGTTCCTCTTCGCCATCTTTATCCTTCTTTTTCGTTGAGGTGTCCGTGTCCTTCCCTTCTTCTTCCTCCGTAACTCCACCATACTTCTCGTTATCTTTGTTTTCTCTTTGTGTTGTGTTCTTGTCCTCACTCCCTTCCTGTCTCTAAGTGTTGGAATGCAGATTTATTAACGAAGAAAATAATACGAGAGGAAGACAAGGAAGTATAAAAGATGTGGAGGAGGAAGAGGAAGAGACAGAGGAGGAAAAGGAAGAAAATAAATAAATAGATAGATAAAGATAAATAGATAGATATAGATAGAGACAGATAGATAGATAGTTAGTTAGACAGTCAATTAGTCAGTCAGTCAGTCAGTCATCACTACCTCACCATGTCTCATCCCTTTCCGTGTCAACTCCCTCACCACCATACCGTCACTCCTTCACCATGCACATTCTCCCATCACCATAATAAGCTCATCCCTCAACAACACTGCAATCCCTTCCTACGTCACCACAGTTCCTAATTTTCCTTCACCGTAGTCACCCCAACAGTCCTTTTCCTACCCACGTCAAGACCCACCTGACGGATCCTGGTGGGTTTGGTGGACACGAAGAGCAGCCCGAACAGACCCTCGCCTCGGCAGATACACACACGCTCCCCCGACGCGCCCTTCATCACTGGACAGCACATCTCGGGGTACAATTCGACCATACCTGTGGCGTTGAACCGTAGCCGTGCGCAGGTAAGCCGCATCTCGCTATCCTCCTCCTCCTCCTCCTCCTTCTCCTCTTCTTCCTCTTCTTCGCCAGTAGGTCTGTGGGTAGCGGTGATGTAAAGGAAGAAAAGGGAAGAAAAGGAAGCATATAAGAAAAAAATAAGGAGGAGGAAAAGGAAGAAGTATAAGAAAGAGAAGAGGTAGTGGAGAAGGAGGAGGAGAAGATAGACGAGGAGGAAAAGGAAGAAAAGAAGAATAAGAAAAACAAATGGAGGAGGAAGAGGAGATAGAGGAGGAGGAAAAGTGAAAAAAAAGAGAAGTGGAGGAAAATGAAGAGGTGGAGGAGGAAGGGGATAAGTAACAGTTTTAAGGCTAACTTCACTTTTCCATCGTTATTTGGTCAGGTACGAGAGTTTGGGGCTTAAAAATGATAAATACAATGTGGTGAGTACGATAATCTGGCAACGCTGCTGTTAACTCACCTTACGTCGCAGCTTGGATCAGGAGGGGCGGACGCGAAGGAGGGAGAGGACGAGGCCGAGACTGATAACGGGGGAAAGGAAGAGAGAGGCAATGAGGAAGAGGACGATGAGGAGGAAAGGGATGAGGAGGAGGAAAACCTGAGTTGTGAGAGAACAGTAAAGTCGGGTTCTGTGTTGCCGGGGGACGGGGTCGTGTTTGTGGGTGTGTGGGTGGACGCAGCGCCGCCCACAGGTTCTCCCACCGCCACGACCTCCACCCATGGGGACGCCACTGCCCACTCCACCTGGTAATGCGTCCTGCAGGAAGGGAGAGAGATCAGCACGCATGGACACACACACGGACACCCAACCACCCACCCACACACACACACACACACACACACACACACACACACGCACACACACACACACACACACACACACACACACACACACACGACCAAACACACACACACACACAACCAAACACACACATACACACTCACTCACCTAATGATGGCTCTCTCTGGTGGCTGCGGGAAGAGTTTGTTCACGTGAGGGTACACCAACACGCCCACACTCACGCCCACCACCTCCCCCTCTTCTTCCTCCTTCTTCACCGCCTCCCTCTTCCTCGCCGCCTCCTCCTCCTCGTCCTTCTCCCCATCCTCCCGTTTTCTCTCCTCTTCGTCTTCTGTTAAGGCGTATCTTCTGGTCTCTACGCTCACAGACACACTGACCAACACTGACCTGACGAAATGAAATGAAATGGTAGTAGTAGTAGTAGTAGTAGTAGTAGTAGTAGTAGTAGTAGTAGTAGTAGTAGTAGTAGTAGTAGTAGTAGTAGTAGTAGTAGTAGTAGTAGTAGTAGTAGTAGTAGTAGTAGTAGTAGTAGTAGTAGTAGTAGTAGTGGTGGTAGTAGTAGTATTCGTTAGCATCTACGACTAAAAAAGTTATATACTCTGCATGATCATTTTGTGTTTAGTCATCTTGTTCAACCTTCCGATTTCAGCATGCTTTTTAATTTCCGCTTTACAGCCCCACTTTACTGGTCCTTTGCGTGCTTGTATGATTTAACCAAGATGTTATTGCCTCTTCTTTCTCCTCCTCCTCTTCTTTCTTCTCTTTCTCTTCTTCTTTATACTCCTTTTCCTTTTCCTCCTCCTCCTCCTCCTCTTCCTCCTCCTCCTCCCTCTCCTTCCCTTTGTCCTCTTCTTATTCTTCGTCGTCTATTCGTTGTTGTTTTCATATGCATCGTCGTTCTCCTCCTCCTCCTCCTCCTCCTTCTCCTCCTTCTCCTTCTCCTACTCCTACTCCTACTCCTACTCCTACTCCTACTCCTACTCCTCCTCCGATACCTTCTCCTCACCTATTCTCGACCGCTGATGCATGCTCCCTGTCCTCCATCGTCAGGAAGGCCGTGTCTTTGCCCCCTGAGGCTGAACGGCGCGAAACTGGGGCCACTCTCCCTACCAGGTCCGCCATCCGCACCTCCCTGTCCTCTCGGGCCTCCGCGGCAGCCCTTATGCTCCGCCGCGCCAGCAGCAGCAGCTCGCCCACGTCCTGAAACAGCCCAACACAGTGTCTTCGTAACAGCCCGAACCAAACTAGAATCCCGTACAATCCAAAATGGTGAGGTCTTCGATGCCACACTGAATACACAAGACTTTTACTGTATAGGTTCATCAAATTTGTGAACTTAAATACAAACACCAGACACTATACAAGGAAATTTCGAAGGCTCTGGTATTGGTTTGGGAGCTTACTAACCCGTCATCGGGAACTGTGAAACTGGCCCAACGATACAAAGAAAACACACCGACAGACACACACACACGACACCTCGCCCTCACCTGCCTCCTGAGCACATCCCGGCCGCCCACCAACACCTGCAGGACTCTGAGGAAGGCGCCGAAGGGGACGCGATTCTTCTGCCTCTGCTTCTGTCTCTCCAGTTTCGCCTGCTTCTGCTCCTTCTCCAATAGTCCCTCCTTGTATTTTTCCTCCTGCTCCTGCTCCTCCTGCTGCCTCCTCGTTCCTTCTTCCAGCAGGTCCAGGAGCCTCAGTAAGGACGCCCCCTCTCCCGGCAGCAGTGGGGGACGCAGCACCCCCTCCTGCAGCAGCCCCAGCAGGTTCTTGGCCACCCCTCGGAGGCCCTCAGGCGGTGCGTTGTAGCCCCGCTTGTACAGGGATAGTTGCTGCTCGGACAGGGAAGGGGGTGGGGGAGGAAGGAAGAAGGATGGAGGAGTAGGGGGGCGAGGAGGAAGGAGGAGGAGGAAGAAGAAATAGATGAGGAAGAGGAGGTGGAGGATTTAAGATATGCATGGAATTAAGATATAAAGGAATAGGTATTGTTATTGCAACACACACACACACACACACACACACACACACACACACGCAGTCAGTCGTCAGCAGCAGTCAGTCATCAATCAGCAGTCAGTCGTCAGCAGCAGCCGTCCTCATCAGCAGTCAGTCGTCATCAGCAGTCATCAATCAGCAGCCAGTCATCAATCAGCAGTCAAGTCATCAATCAGCAGTCAGTCATCAATCAGCAGTCAGTCATCAATCAACAGTCAAGTCATCATTAGCAGTCAGTCATAAATCAACAGTCAGTCATCAATCAGCAGTCAAGTCATCATTAGCAGTCAGTCATAAATCAACAGTCAGTCATCAATCAGCAGTCAAGTCATCATTAGCAGTCAGTCATCAATCAACAGTCAGTCATCAATCAGCAGCCAGTCATCATTAGCAGTCAGTCATCATCAGCAGTCAGTCATCAATCAGCAGTCAGTCATCAATCAGCAGTCAGTCATCAATCAGCAGCCAGTCATCATTAGCAGCCAGTCATCATTAGCAGCCAGTCATCATCAGCAGTCAGTCATCAATCAGCAGTCAGTCATCAATCAGCAGCCAGTCATCAATCAGCAGCCAGTCATCATTAGCAGCCAGTCATCATTAGCAGTCAGTCATCATCAGCAGTCAGTCATCAATCAGCAGTCAGTCATCATCAGCAGTCAGTCATCAATCAGCAGTCAGTCATCAATCAGCAGTCAGTCATCAATCAGCAGTGAGTCGTCAGCAGCAGTCAGTCATCAGCAGCAGGCATGAGTAACTTGGGCTCACCGTCATGAGGCGTGACAGCTGAGGGCGCACACAAGCCGAGAAGTCCGGGGTGAACCAGATGGCGTGGCTGGGGGAGGGGGAGGGGGAGGGGAAGGGAGAGAGGGAGGGGAAGCGGGAGGGGAGGGGGGAGAGGGAGGGGAAGCGGGAGGGGATGGGCGAGGGGACGGGGGAGGTGACAGGGGACGGGTGTGTGGCGGGGGAGCAGGCGCGTGTGGCCCCTTCCCCCTCGAACCCCTCAGGGCACTGCTCCTGGGCCACCACCCCCAACTGCCGGCAACACAGACACCACCAAGCAGACATTAGAGCATAAACATAAGCTTGGGTCGCATTGTAAGACATTTCGGCGCCCAAGAACACATATTTCGTAGGAGTTGTGGGCATTTTCAGGAGTAGTTTTATGACTCTGGTGATAGTTTGACCCTTCTTCTGTATCATGAACCTGAAGAAACAATCATTAGAACCCGACTGACCCACTCTTTGACCTTTAGAAATAGCTGATATGAGAAGCGAAAGTGTCTTGTAATACCAGCCCAAGGAATCTGCAGAAAAACGGTATGCCTATAAAAGGGAGCTCCTTTTAACCTCACCTGACCTAACCATCCATGAATATATCTAAGCTTCTCTTGAATTTCTCTATCTTATTGGCACTCACAACACGACTGCCAAGCCTGTTCCACTCATCCACCATGCACTCTCCCACCTCAGCATAAAGACCCGATTTCACAGTCCAACACAGTCTTCGTAACAGCCCGAACCAAACTATAGAACCCATACAATCCAAAATGGGGAGGTTTTCGATGCCACACTAAATACACAAGACTTTTCCTGTATAGTTTCATCAAATTTGTGAACTTAAATATAAACACCAGACACTATACAAGGAAATTTCGAAGGCTCTGGTATTGGTTTGGGAGCTTACTAACCGATCATGGGGAACTGTGAAACTGGCCCCAAAACACGAAATGATAACACAAACACCAAGAGTTATAAACGAAAACAAAAGTAACATCAATATATTGGTTAAAATATGGGAGAGTTAACACAACCAACAGACCCAACATGACCTACCAGCGTGCGTGGCCAGGTGACGCCGTGGGTCTGCTCCGGGGAACAGGTGGGCGTAGCGGGGGTGACCACGTACACCCACCCCTCTAAGCTGGCCTCCTCCAAGTCCCGCGTGCCCCGCCCTGCGTCCCACACCATGCCCTCGCTCTCCCGTATCACGCACCGCACATGCACGGGCTCCTGGCGACGGGAAGAGAGAGAAAAAAAATAATAGTCGGTATTAAGGACGGAAAGAATGCTGAACGGAAGGACAGAACAGAGAAAGGAAGGAAAGAAGGAAGGAAAAAAAAGAAGGAAATAAGGAAGGAAAGAAATGACAAACTATCACTTGACTCGTAAAACTACTCATGGAACTACCCGCAGAAACCTTGTCAAACTATTACTAGGCTCGTAAAACTACCCGCAGAAACCTTGTCAAACTATTACTAGGCTCGTAAAACTACCCGCAGAAACCTTGTCAAACTATTACTAGGCTCGTAAAACTACCCGCAGAAACCTTGTCAAACTATCGCTAGGCTCGTAAAACTACCCGCAGAAACCTTGTCAAACTATCACTAGACTCGTAAAACTACCCGCAGAAACCTTGTCAAACTATCGCTAGACTCGTAAAACTACCCGCAGAAACCTTGTCAAACTATCACTAGACTCTTAAAACTACCCGCAGAAACCTTGTCAAACTATCACTAGACTCGTAAAACTACCCGCAGAAACCTTGTCAAACTATCACTACAGACTCGTAAAACTACTCATGGAACTACCCACAGAAACCTTGTCAAACTATCACTAGACTCGTAAAACTACCCGCAGAAACCTTGTCAAACTATCACTAGACTCGTAAAACTACCCGCAGAAACCTTGTCAAACTATCACTAGACTCGTAAAACTACCCGCAGAAACCTTGTCAAACTATCACTAGACTCTTAAAACTACCCGCAGAAACCTTGTCAAACTATCATTAGACTCGTAAAACTACCCGCAGAAACCTTGTCAAACTATCACTACAGACTCGTAAAACTACTCATGGAACTACCCACAGAAACCTTGTCAAACTATCACTAGGCTCGTAAAACTACCCATGGAACTACCTACGTACAGCTCCTACGAAAGCGTTGTCAAATGTCTAAGAATACGGCTCTAACTGGATCATATTTTCAGCGCACCGTGACGCCGTAGAGGGTGATGGAGCCTCCTGTGCGGGGGAGCGCGGCGTGGCTGGTGAAGGTGAAGGCGTCGGGGGGCTCGGCGCTCAACTCCACGAGGTAATGTTCGGGCTGCATCCACTCCCGGTTCTTCGTCAGGCAGTTCAGCGTCACGTTCTCGCCCTGACGGAGGGAACACATGACAACAGGAGCATTAATAAGAGTAATATAATGATTTTTAAAGACAACAGGAGCATTAATAAGAGTAATATAATGATTTTTAAAGTAGTGTTAATAGAAACCAATAGATAGCTCGTAATAAAACCCAATTTTGATTCTCTCTAATTATCTCATTTATTTCATTATCTCTCCCATTTATCTCATTATCTCTCATTTATCTCTCCGAGCTATCTCATTATCTCTCTCATCTATCTCATTATCTCTCGTCTATTTCAGTATCTCTCATTATCTCATTTTCTCTCATTTTCTCCCTCTCATTATCTCACTATCTCTCATCACCTCACTCACTTTCACTACCTCACTCTCTCTCTCTCCCTCACCCAATGCACGGTGGTGACGCGGGGCTTCAGCAGGAGGGCCAGGGCGTCACCGTACCCCACCGCCACCTCCCTCGTCGTCCGGTAGCCCCTGTCCTCCACTCTGCAAAGGTAGGTGCCGCCGTCCTCCTCCTGCCGTGCCCCCGCCAGCCACAGCTCGTCCACGCAGGAGTAGTCCATGGCGCCGCGGTGGGTGATGACGTGAACTTGCCGGGAGCGGAACTTGTAGGAGCTTTGTGGTGGAAGATGTTGGACTTGTTGTGTGTTTTCTTGGTACATTTTTTTCCCTCCCATATGATTTAATTTCCGTATCTTAAGTCTTTATATTCTCTCCTTCCTTCCCTCTCTCTCCTACAAGAAAATACAGGTACATTTTCACCCTTTCTCCCTTGCACCTACATAATTATAATCTTCACCTTCTCTCTTCTATACTAACCTTCTCCGCCCTTTACCATTCCTTCCCTAGATCTACAACAACAACCCATCGCCGTCTAAACCCCCACTCACGTACCAGTTGGTCACGTTATGGTCGAACACCTGGTCCCCGTTCTTGTACCAGGTGAAACGGAGGTGTGACCCGCCGTAAACAGAACACCTCAGCACTAGAAAGTCGCCGGCGTCCACCCACTGCGCGCCCACTGGCTGTATGCGTGTGAGAGATTAAGGTAATGATGATGAAGGACACAAACAAGATGAAGTCGGGGGAACAGAGAACACGTGAAAGAAGATACAAGAAAAAAACAAGATAGTCTGACAAAAACAAAACGAAAAAGATCAAACAAAAGCTGAAAAAAATGAAAAAAAGAACACAAACAAGATGAAGAGAGAGAGAGAGAGAGAGAGAGAGAGAGAGAGAGAGAGAGAGAGAGAGAGAGAGAGAGAGAGAGAGAGAGAACAACAAAAACAAGAAAACAAGAATAAGAACAGACAAGATGAAATCGGACAAAAATAACGCGAAAAAAAGAGAAAGGAAACAAAAGAGAAAAACAAGATTAAGTCGAACAAAAAAACATGAAAATTACGAGAAAGAAAAAAAAAATCAAGAAAAACAAACAAACAAAAAATCACACAAAAATGACTCGAAAATGAAGTTGGTTGGGGGAAGGGGGCGCCAAACCATTTTTTTTTTTTTACAGCAAAGGAGTCAGTTTGAGTGCGTTAAAAAAGGCAACAAATGTAAATAAAAAAAAAAAAGCCCGATACTCACTGCTCCTAAAAAAGAGTTAGAGTGGCCGAAAGATAGGTCACTTTCACGAGGTTAGGTTAGGTTAGGTTAGGTTGGGTTAGGTTAGGTCTTTGGATTGCGGGCTTTTCTATTATTATTGTTTACTTTTATTTGTGCCCTTGAGCTGTCTCCTTTGTTGTAAAAAAAAAAAAAAAAGCCCCGATACTCACTGCTCCTAAAAAGAGTTAGAGGAGTGGCCGCAAGATAGGTCACTTTCAGGAGGAGAGGTTAGGTTAGGTTAGGTTAGGCTAGGCTAGGTTAGGTTAGGTTAGGTCTTTGGATTCTTTCTGTGAGCAGCGAGTAGCGGGCTTTTTTTTTTATTATTGTTTACTTTTTGTGTGCCCTTGAGCTGTCTCCTTTGTTGTAAATAAAAAAAAAAAGCCCCGGTACTCACTGTTCCTAAGAAGAGTTAAAGGAGTAGCCGAAAGATAGGTCAGTTTCAGGAGATGTTAGGTTAGGTTAGGTTAGGTCTTTGGATTCTTTCTGTGAGCAGCGAGTAGCGGGCTTTTTTATTATAATTGTTTACTTTTTTGTGTGTACTTGAGCTGTCTCCTTTGTTGTAAAAAAAAAAAAAGCCCGATACTCACTGCTCCTAAAAAGAGTTAAGAGGAGTGGCCGCAAGATAGGTCACTTTCAGGAGGAGAGGTGACAGGGGCGTCATCCCGAAATTGACCTCTCTTTCGGCCACCTCTTTGGATTATTTTTGTGAGCAGCGAGTAGCGGGCTTTTTTTTATCATTATTTACTTTTTTGTGCCCTTGAGCTGTCTCCTTTGTTGTAAGAAAAAAATGGCTGGATCCCTAATCAGAACGCAACATGTGAAGCGCACGCACCTCCACGGAGAGCTGGGGCGCCACGGTGGAGACTGAGCTAACGGCGGCCTGGAAGAAGCGCCGCCAGGTGGTTGTGTTCGCGAGCTGCCGAGCCAGGGCCGCCCCGCTCACCTTCACCAAGACATCCACTCGCCGGGAGCTGTAGGGGCGGGGGCAGCGTTCCCAAAATATCGTATTAACCACATATCGTATCTATCATTTTTATGCCTCAAACTCTCGTACCTACACAAGTAACGTGAGAAAATCAAAGTTAGTGCTAAAACTGTTGAATATTGATGTGTTTCGTTCTTTGTTGTTATAGTTATCGATCAGCAACTACGAAAATGAAATACGATGAGTACGATAATTTGGCAATGCTGGGCGGGGGCAGAGCAGGGGATGTTAGGGAGTGAAAGGAATGGGTATGTCCTGGTTACTGGCATGGTCTGTTTTTGTATTGGTGAAGGAATGGGGAGGAAGAGAGAGTCGTTTTCGTAATGGAGGTAGATGGTGTGTATGTATATGCATATCGCCACCCTCATAAAATGATCGCCTAAGTCATTTTCCAGCGATTTCCAAGTTTTTGTGTACATCAATTTTTCAACATGTGACGCCCATTTTTGTAGAGTTGCCTTCGTCATTCAGGGTTTGCGTGTTCTAGAATTGACCGTTTCAGTTCTGCCTAAATCTTAAGCCAAATGATATAATGACAGTGCTCTTCTGATTTCCTGTAAAGTAGAAAATAATGACTTAGGCGGTTTGTTTACGAAGGTGACGATATTATGGTGGAAGGAAGCGGGTGTGGGTGTGTGGGTTGGGAGCTGTGTGTGTACGGCGAGATGGGAAGACGTGCAGCGTTGTTATATTCTAAAGACTTTTGTGTGCGATTGTTATCATTATTATTGTTACTGAAAGCGGTTGTTCCATTCGCTATTGCTAGGATTATTACACCAACAATAACTATTACTACTACTTCCATTACCACTACTATTACTACTACTACTACGACTACTACTACTACCATCACCACTACTATTACTACTACTACTACTACTACTACTACTACTACGACTACTTCTCCAGCTGTTAATGTTTGTGCTTGTTACTACTGTTGCAACCATCAATCGACGGGGTCCAAAACAAACAAACAAACAAACAAACAAGCAAGCAGGCAAACACACACACACACACACACACACACACACACACCTGGCAGTAACAATAAGCTTCCTGGCGAAGGCCGAGGCTCCGTTAGCGTCCAGCACCTTCAGAGCCTGCGGGAGCGGGGGGGAAATGAATCAGGCGGGGCAAGGACAGAGTCGAGACCTATCAAAATTATTAAAAAAAACGCAGATCCTTCGAGTTACACATGGACGAGGAGGAAAGTTGGAAAGTTTCTTTTAGTCGGCGCAACATCTGTGGTCATATGCCGGAGAGAGACAGAAGGGGAAGGAATTATGGGAGAAGGGAACGGACCCCAGGAGACGGGACACAACCCCCGATTAATACCTGGTACCATTCACTGATGGGTGGACAGGGGCGTTGGGTATCGGAAAAGCCGCCCAAATTTTTCCACTCCGCCCGGGAATCGAACCCGGGCTCTCTCGGTTGTGGACGAGGAGGAAATGAGCTGAAATTCTACCGATGGCATAAGATTTTATCACCTCAGGATTTGTCTTTACCATCCCCCGTCTCAGAAACGATGTCAGCTGAAGGGGCAAGACGCTCGTGAATTCAGCTTCCTCTCTCACTGAAGTATTTAGATTTAAGCTTCATTCGGAGTGAACGATTCGGCGAAAGTTTATCATTTTTTTTTGTTTTTTTCATTTACAGCTAAGGAGACAGTTCAAGGGCGTAAAGAAAAATATTAAAAAAAAAGCCCGCTACATACTGCTCCTGAATAGAGGTCAAAGGAGTGGCCAAAAAGAGAGGCCAAAGGTTTCAATTTAAGCATGCAAGTTTTTATTTCATCCACTCACGATACGTAGATTTTTTAATTACTTTTAATGATTAACTAATTCTCGGCTCTAACGCTATGATACTGATTCGGGCATAAATTCTGACCCCTAAAAGTAGCAGTTGTCCCTGTAATATTCGACTCCTTGAAGTAAACCTCCTTCCCCCAAAATCTACTTCCCCAGGCGTATATGGTGTTAACCCGTCCGCTGCGATTGGCACGGATTTGGCCTTCCCTGGTAGCCTGGTAACATATACTCTGCCTCTGTGGTGGATAGTGGAGTGTTTCCCATGTGGTATTGGTGTGCTGGATATCCCCTCCCATGGTGCAGGACTTTACATTTTTCTTCATTGAATTGTAATAGCCACTTTTTGCTCCATTCCAGTAGCTTGGTGAGGTCTAACTGTAGGAAATATGCATTCAAGGGGTTAAAAGCAATGGGCTAGCGAGCGTCAGGCAAGCAATGCGTACGCACTATATATACGCCGTTCTGACCCCTCCGCCTTACCTTCACTTTAGCGTCCTCTTTGTAACCCTTCTCTGCCGCCTCGCCGCCCACCGCACGCCCTTTCTCCACATCGCCGTCATCATCACCGCTCTCCGCCATCTCCAGCACCAGCGCCACGTCCCACTCATCTACGGTATAATGACTAATGCTTAAAGTCTTCCAAAGATGTCAAGGCCGGTCTGGCGTAGGCTCCCGCTGGTCCTTTCCTCCCCTCTGCTCTGCCACACAGTCCCAACACCTATCCCTTCCTCTCATATGTAAGCTATAGGTAACATATGAGAGGAAGAAATAGGTGTTGGGGCTGTGTGGTAGAGCAGAGGGGAGAAATGGGCCAGCGGGAGCCAACGCCAAAACGGACTTGACAATTTGGTTCACTATACTAAGGTTTGGGTAAGGTTCATAATTCTGGGGTAGTGTTGGCCAGACGAGGGTAAGCTACATGATTTTTTTTTTTTTTTTTTACAACAAAGGAGACAGCTCAAGGGCACAAAAAAAGTAAACAATTAAAAAAGCCCGCTTCTCGCTGTTCACAAAAAGAAAACAAAGAGGTGGCCGAGAGAGGTCAAAACGAATGAATGAATGGATAAATTATTGAATATCTAGTTAACTATAAGGCAAATAAATGAAACAATGTAGGTATATTTACTAGATATTAGTTTTTACTGTAAGAGTGACGAGTTTGTCCAAAGGTTATTGCAGTCATTACTACATGGGTATGATTTTGACCTTATTAGGCTACTTAGTTCATTGTTTTGTTGGCGTAGATCCTCCTTACACACACACACACACACACACACACACACACACACACACACACACAGCCCCCCATGCACACACAAACTCACACACGCACACAAACCTCACCTCTACACACACACACAAAACAAACTCTTCCTCCTCATCACCACACGCACACAAACCTCCCCTCTACACACACACACACACACACACACACACACACAGCCCCCGCCCAGCTCCCCCCCCCCCCTAACATACCCAGGGGCACGCAGTGGGTCTTGTTGAGGAGGCGGTACCCAGCGCGACACGAGCACATTGTCACGTTCTCGTGGGCGAAGACCTGAAGGTGGCACTGGTGGTGGCACTCCAGCAGACCTTCACACGCTGCGGGGGGAGGCGGTGAAGGGGATAGCAGGGTAGTTAACGCATTCAGAAAGAACCAATGTCTCGTTCGCCTATTCCCCTTCCCTCCCCTCCATCGCTCACTTACTTGCGTCCTGGGAGGGGATAGACGTGTAGTGCTGGCGACAGTTCACCCCGCGGTAACCTTCGTCGCAGGCACAAATGCTCTCCCCGGCGAGGTACCTTGAGACACACAGTAATATGGGATAGTGAGGGGTTAGTGCAGCGTTGCCAAATTATCGTACACACCGTATTGCATTTTCGTAGTTTCCGACTGATATCTATAGCAAAAATAAACAAACATCAGTAAATAACAGTTTTAACGCTAGCTTTAATATTCTTTCGTTATTTGTGTAGGTACGAGAGTGTGAGGCTTAAAAATTATAAATACAATGTGGTGAATACGATAATCTGGCACGCTGGGTTAGTGAGCGGTGCAGACCAGACCATGGACCATCCTATACCGCCATGGACCAGTACCCCTTTCCTATCCTTTGTCAATTAAGCCTCGAATCACCTGACACGTCCATGCAGACACTTTCCCTTCCTTCCCCAAGTCCATACCTGCAGAAGCCCCGTCGGTTGCAGGGCGCGCGGCCGACACACGGTCCGCCCAGGTGGCAGTGTTCCCCCGAGGCGTTGAGGCCGCAGCGACACTCAAATTCGTACCTCCTGAAGGCGAACGGGAAGAGGGAAGAGAGTTAACTGAAGGTGCTAATTGACTGTTTTATTTGATATCAAAGTCTAGGTCTTATATCGGCATTATTTTATTATGTGTCACGTACATTCTAAGGAGAGTTACTTTGTATAAAATTCATTACTAATTTCTTAACATAATTATTCATATTTCACGTTTTCGTGTATACTTTTTTTTCCAATTTTTTTATATCCTAAAGCTGACATGTTGAAAAATGACTATCACCTAATGAACGACTTGTTATAACCACTACCCTATGAATAGAAACGAATTTGATATTTATTATTAATTTTCTCTCTCTCTCTCTCTCTCTCTCTCTCTCTCTCTCTCTCTCTCTCTCTCTCTCTCTCTCTCTCTCTCTCTCTCTCTCTCTCTCTCTCTCTCATTGATTTTCACCCTCGCGCCACGATCGAACCAGCACAACAAAAACAATCAATCACAATCAAGGCGCCAACTCATCCATTAATATCCACCCCACCATTCCTCCTCCTCCTCCTCTTCCTCTTCTTCTTCTTCCTCTTTCTACTCCTCTTCCTACTTGTCATTTCCATATCCCTACTTCATATTCTCCTTGACATCCTAGCTGTTCTCCTCCTCCTCCTCCTCCTCCTCTTCTTCCGATTCTTCTTTTTCCTCTTTCTAGTCCTCCTCTTACTTGTCATTTCCATATCCCTACTTCATATTCTACCCTCCTCCTCCTCCTCCTCCTCCTCCTCCTCCTCTTCTTCCGATTCTTCTTCTTCCTCTTTCTAGTCCTCCTCTTACTTGTCATTTCCATATCCCTACTTCATATTCTACCCTCCTCCTCCTCCTCCTCCTCCGATGCAATACTGGCAGGAGCTTCTTCTCAAACCGAGTTATACGCCATTGGAATAATCGTCCTGTTGAGGTAGTAAGGGCAGAAACCATCAACTCCATTACGTAAAAATCGCATCGACCGTTACTTCGTTGCGACAAGAGTAAGAGTAAGTGCTTTGTTCTGTTCCCCAAGCACGAAATGACTGTCCAGCAATAGAGCGAGCAGCTTCCTAATGACTCAGTAAGCCTCCTGTTGCCTGCCTTTTAATGGTTCAATGTTTCTTCTTATATCGCTTCTTCCTCCTCCTCCTCCTCTTGTCACTTCCACATCCTTGCTTCTCATTTTCCTCCATGTCCTCTCTGTTATTCCTCCTCCTCCTAATCTCCTGGGGGCTTCGTGGTGCAGTGGTTAGCACACTCGGCACACTCGGCGGTGGCCGAACTGGTAGCGTACTGGACCCACATTCGCCGCGTGATGGACGACGCGGGTTCTTCACCTCACCACTCACGATTTCACTTTCACAGTCAGTAAAAAGTACCCATGCCAAACTGTCCTGAAGATCAACCAAGACACCCGGACTCTAGAGGAAGCCGTCCAAGCGAATCAAGAACGGGCAGGGGGCAAGCATGAGCCATGGCAGATGGCGCAAGATATAAACACTGCCTGTGCCAGAACGGGCTGACCATCCGGCAGGCCCCTCCCTGGAAAGAAGAAGAAGCCTTCATCACCCCCAGGGAAGAGATGCCTTACCGGCGCAATAGGCAAACAAAAAAAAAAAAAAAAAAAAAAATCGAGAGAGCCTGGGTTCGATTCCCGGGCTGAGTGGAAAAATTGGGGCGGCTTTTCCGATACCCTACGCCCCTGTCCACCCAGCAGTGAATGGGTACCAGGTATTAATCGGGGGTTGTGTCCCGTCTTCTGGGGTCTGTTACCTTCTCCTATAATTCCTTCCCCCTTCTGTCTCTCTCCGGCATATGACCACAGATGTTGCGCCGACTAAACGAAACTTTCCAACTTTTTCCTAATCTGTCATATTTCAGCCCACTCACACTCTTTACATGTTCAAATATCGTTCCAATACTTTTTTCCGCATATCAGATATTTACACCTCTCCACAATGCCGTTCTGTGGATCACACGTCACAGCTTCCATCAAAGTAGTAGAGCAGCGAGTAGCGGGCTTTTTTTATATTATTGTTTCCTTTTTTTGTGCCCTTGAGCTGTCTCCTTTGTTGTAAAAATAAAAAAAGGCAGGAGTGAGTGCAGCATCTCGGAGCCTGTGTTGAGAGGCTTCAGACACCGCGCCAAGTGTTGTGGCTTAGAATTCGATCGCATAAGTTATTCAGATGTATGGGTTCGGATCCTCCCCTTGCATTCAAATCGCGATAACGAGACAACAACATGAACACATTTGCATCACAGTCTTCACCGATTGTTCTAACTTTTGTGCCCCTCGTTTTTTTTTCTTTTTTCATTTCAGGTTTCTTTTATGACTGAGCAGAAGTAGAATCAGCACTAGCAGGAGTAGTAGTAGTAGTAGTAGTAGTAGTAGTAGTAGTAGTAGTAGTAGTAGTAGTAGTAGTAGTAATAGTAGCAGTAATAGTAGCAGTAATAGTAATAGTAATAGTAATAGTAATAATAATAATAATAATAATAATAATAATAATAATAATAATAATAATAATAATAATAATAATAATAATAATAATAATAATAATAATAATAATAATAATAATAATAATAATAATAATAATAATAATAATAATAATAATAATAATAATAAAAAGAGTTTAACATTGAAACGAATGAAAGAAAGAAGATCGTGGTTAAATTTTACTTAAGGAAGTTAGACAGCACGGAGATGAACTAAAGTAGAGACTTGTGTCCAGCGGGGCCGCGGGAGAGGTGGAGGCATGCAGTTCTCACAAGCTCAGTGAAGCAGTCAGAATGAAAGTATCGATAGAAGATAGAAAGAGATGCAACGCGGCGCGGCGGTGGAATTTAAGAGGGAGATTGCAATTAGTAAGAAGGAGGGGAGGGGGGAGCTGATGATGAAAAGATTTTTGATTCGACGTGTCCTAATATATAACTATCAATTCATTTATCTTTATTTATCTACATATGGTAAATCATAATTCTCTCTGTCTGTCTCTGTGTCTGTGTCTCTGTGTCTCTGTGTCTCTGTGTCTCTGTGTGTCTGTGTGTCTGTGTCTCTGTGTCTCTGTGTCTCTGTGTGTCTGTGTCTCTGTGTGTCTGTGTCTCTGTGTGTCTGTGTCTCTGTGTGTCTGTGTCTCTGTGTGTCTGTGTCTCTATGTCTGTGTCTCTATGTCTGTGTCTCTATGTCTGTGTCTCTCTCTGTGTCTCTCTCTGTGTCTGTGTGTGTCTGTGTGTCTGTCTCTGTCTCTGTGTGTGTGTCTCTCTCTCTCTCTCTCTCTCTCTCTCTCTCTCTCTCTCTCTCTCTCTCTCTCTCTCTCTCTCTCTCTCTCTCTCTCTCTCTCTCTCTCTCTCTCTCTCTCTCTCTCTCTCTCCCGGGCTGTTGCTAGGGGGGCGCGGCTCCCCCAAAGTCAGAGGTGGGCATGATTAATGGTAGAGTGAAGGGGGGGAGGGGGGGGAAGGGAGTTTCTTGTTGTTCCATCACTCACTCTCCTCCTCCTCTTCTTCCTCCTCTCCCTCCTCCTCCTCTTCCTCCTCTCTTTTCATCCTCTCTCCAATCTACCTTCTCTTCCTCACACGCCTGTTCCTCTGTTATTTTATATTCGGATTTTTTTTTTCACCCATTTTCCTACTTTACTAAAAATTATCTCATATTTTACTCCTTCTCCACCTCTTCCTCTCCTCCTCCTGCTCCTCCTGCTCCTTATCATCATTATCATCATCATTCTTTCTTCGCATAATATATTCGTGCGTCTCACTCTCTCTCTCTCTCTCTTATCTATTAATGTGTCTCTCGTTAAATTTTATCACAGAGAGAGAGAGAGAGAGAGAGAGAGAGAGAGAGAGAGAGAGAGAGAGAGAGAGAGAGAGAGAGAGAGAGAGAGAGAGAGAGAGAGAGAGAGAGAGAGAGAGAGAGAGAGAGAGAGAGAGAGAATTTACATAGATTTACATAAAAAATCAGACCACACAGACCCCATGGTCCAGACTTGGTGGTCTGTCCTTAAACCTAAGTGATTTTACATTAATCAGAAGACTCCAAAACGTTGCATTTCTACTCTAGTTGATATTAAGTTGAAGGAAGTGACGGTCGAGCTTATTTTTGAAGGAGTCAATCGTGTTACACTGGACCACTGATGGTGGAAGCTTATTCCATTCTCGCACTACAACGTTGGTGAAGAAAAATTTGGTGCAGTCTGAATTTACTTGTCTACATCTGAGTTTAACGCCATTGTTCCTCGTTCGCAAAGTGTCATCGATCATAAACAATGTTGATCTGTCTACATTCGTGAAACCATTAAGTATTTTAAAACATTCGATCAGTTTTCCTCGGAGGCGACGTTTCTCAAGAGAGAACATGTTAAGGGTAGAAAGCCTTTCTTCGTAGGATTTGTTGCGCAAGGAAGGGATCATTTTCGTTGCCCGACGCTGAACACCTTCTAATTTAGCAATATCCTTTGCATGGTGGGGGGACCAAAACTGTACCGCATATTCCAAGTGGGGTCTGACTAAACTGTTGTAGAGCGGGAGTATTACATCTTTATTCTTGAATACAAAGTTTCTTTTAATGAAGCCCAACATTCTGTTCGCTTTATTTGCTGCATCGATGCATTGCTGTGAGAATTTGAGGTTTGACGCGATTTTGACCCCCAAGTCTTTGACGCATTGAACGCTTTTGAGTTTAACGCCGCGCATTTCGTATTCGAACTTCTTATTCCTCGTTCCAACTTGAAGGACCTGGCACTTGTCTACGTTAAAGGGCATCTTCCATCTATCCGACCAAGCTGAAATTTTGTGCAAATCCTCTTGGAGGCTTTGCCTGTCTTCGTCAGTGAGAACCGAGTTACCAATCTTTGTGTCGTCTGCAAATTTACTAATGCGGTTATTGAGTCCAACATCCACGTCGTTGATGTAAATAATGAAGAGCACTGGGCCAAGAACCGAGCCCTGAGGGACGCCACTAGTGACAGGCGCCCACTCTGAGTTAAATCCGTCAATCACTACTCTTTGTTGTCTGTTGCTCAACCAATTCGCGATCCATTGGTTTACCTGACCGTCAATACCTATTTGCTTTAATTTGTAAAGTAATTTATGATGCGGGACTTTATCAAACGCTTTCTGGAAATCAAGATAGACTACGTTCAGTGATTTGGTTACGTCATAAACAGTGAAGAGGTCGTTATAAAAGGTGAATAGGTTTGATAGGCAGGATCTTTTGTTTCGGAAGCCATGTTGTGAGTCCCCAATCAATGAGTGGCTTTCAAGGTAACTCACAATTTTGTCTCTAATTAAGCCCTCAAGTAGCTTACCTACAACCGAAGTTAGACTAATGGGCCTGTAATTACCTGGTACTTTTTTGTCTCCTTTCTTGAAAATCGGTGTCACGTTAGCCTTTTTCCAATCTGAAGGGACGATGCCTTGTCGCAAGGACATATTGAATACGGTTGTGAGGGAGAGTATATTTCGCACTTTGTTTCTTTCAGCAGAGTTGGATATACTTTGTCAGGTCCAGGACTTTTATTTGTTTTAAGTGAATGGAGAGCTTTAAGGACTTCATCGGTTGTTATTTCAAAATTAGGCAATGCATGCTCGAGATTTACAATAGTACTGGTGTTGGTGGTAGCGAGAGGAAGACTGTTAGTATTAAACACCGAGGAAAAGTAATTGTTTAAGAGGTTTGCAATGTGTTGGCTGTCAGTCACTAGTGCACCGTCGCTGTTTGTTAAAGGTCCAATACCACTTTTGATCGCCTTTCTGTTGTTTATGTAACTGAAGAAAGATTTCGGATTATTTTTACAGTTGGCTGCAATATTTTCTTCATATCTACGATATCTACGAGTAAAAAGACTAGTAGGTCAGGCAAAGCGCCTGACCTACTAGTCTTTTTACTCGTCGCCTGGCATCATTATAAAGTCTAATGTTTTCGGGCGTGCTTTGTTCTTTCTTTAACCTGTAAAACAATTTTCTCTCATTGACTGATTGTTTAATTTCGCTATTAAACCACGGTGAGCTTTTATTAGTGTTAATTCGCTTCTCGCACAAGGGGACGAATGTGTGCTGCTGAGTGAGTAAGTGATTTTTAAGGCTTAGCCAGGCTTCCTCTACGTTGCCGTCATCTGATAGTTGTATTTCTGTTAGTTTTTGTCGGATTTCTACGAAGTTAGCTCTTTTGAAATTGGGCACCTTTACTTTATTTTCAGTCACTGATGATTGAGCTTTAATGTCGACGCGCACTAATTTATGATCGCAAGAACCGAGGTGTTCTCCTACCGTGACACTACTGACTAGGTTATCTTGGGTCGTTATAACAAGGTCGAGTATATTATTTTGTCGAGTTGGCTCAGAAACCATTTGGCTCAGATAATTTTCTTCTAGAAATTCGATCATTCTATGTGACTCGCCTTCTGTACCTGACAGTGTCGCCCAGTCGATATGGGGGAGGTTAAAGTCTCCTAATATCAGTGAGTCGCTGTTATTAAGTGACTGCCTTAAGACGCTGTACATTTCAAGGTCGTCATCGAGTGATTGCCCGGGAGGTCTGTAGGTGACAGATATATTTAAATTGACTTTTGCAATGTTTACTCGCACGCACAAATGTTCAACGTTACTGTTTCCCGGTGTTTTGTCAGTGGGCTGCAAATAGCTTTTGACATAAAGGGCGACGCCACCGCCTCTACGGTTTACACGATCTTTGTTGAAGAGTCTGTAGCCATCTATGTTGTATTCGGAACTTAAATCAATATTTGTGGTGTCGATAAATGTTTCGGTTATAGCAATTATGTCAAAATTTTCTGTTAAAGCAAGACATCTCAGTTCATCAAATTTGTTTCTTAGGCTACGCGCATTGAAACTAAGGATTTTTAAGTTATCTAGAGGCTTGGTAATAGAGGTGGTGGTACTTGCGGGATCACGGTTACGGGTTTGTTGCGATGCACGGCGTCTATTTACACGGGCGGGGTGGAGGGACGTGGCCGTGACTCGTTTTTTGCTCGGATGACACGCACTGCTTCGTTGAGGAGCCTTCCGAGTCTGGCTGCCCCGATGGGAGAAAGGTGCAATCCGTCCCTGTGGAAGAGCTCATGTTGTCCATAGAAATTGTCCCATGCGTTTAGGAACTCCACGTCAAGCTCCCTACAAAGAGTCTGTAAGCGGTTGTTTAGGCTGAAGGCCTTACTGAAAAAGTCGCTCTCCGCCCAAGTCCGTGGTAGAACTCCTGAAATCAAAATGTTAGGGGATTTAGAATTATACTGCTGGATGAGCCTACGGTACTTCTCCAGGAGTTCCTCAGACCGGGTCGTGGTGACGTCGTTCGTACCTGTGTGAATAACGAACAGTGAATCATTAGTAGCCTGGGGGGAGATCTCCTCAAGAGCAGCAGTTATGTCGTCGATCCCAGCACCAGGATAGCAATAGTTCCGTCTTCGACGAGGAACTCTGCCGCAGAACTCAACGACCTGCTGGCGAATCATGGAGTCACCCACCAGGAAGGTGCTCTCCTGCTCGTCCTCCTCCTCCAGAATGGCAAACCTGTTGAAGCAATGAACAGGATAAATCGCTTGTCTGGCTGGTTTGGCTCCTCCATTCACGACGGTGAAGCCATCATGGTCGGTGCCACTAGCATCCTCCCGTTGCGTGGTGTTGTCCGCTGGTGTCGACGGTACCGCTGAGGGCAAGGGGGCGGTTGGAGAAGGGTTTGGCACCACAGCAACGTTAGCCTGGATGAATTCCTGCAAGGAGGCAACAGTGCGAGAAAGCTCTGTTATTTTATTCTGACCTGCTTCCATCTTCTCTTCTTGCTCCTGCAGTCTTGTCTCGAGATGCTGCCTGGTGAGAGAAAGCTCTATCATTTTATTCTGGCCTTCTTCCATCTTCTCTTCCTGCTCCTGCAGTCTTGTCTC